>NW_026856099.1:0-188110 GCF_026571515.1 Ruditapes philippinarum
AGAGAAAAAGATTAAAGTCCCTTTTCAATTTTTCAATGTATTCTAAAAATACATGATAATATAAGTTTAATTATGTTTATAATTCTGTCTATTTAAATAAAATAGAATCTGTGAAAACATAATATTTTTCATTGAAAAACATAATTATATTATTTTCAGAATGAAGTATCACTCACTTTTAGTAATAAATACTATTTTCCTTCATTATGCAGATTTGCAAATTTGGCAAAAAAAATAATTATCACTTTTTGTAGAATTTCTAATGTTGGCAACAATGATGTGATTGTCATTTCCTGTAATTTTTGTAAATAACTAAATGTAAGAAAAAAGATGATTTATATGTGATTCATAAAATAAACAGCAAACCCCTTGATAAAGAGGGCTTGAACCCCATGAAATGTAGGCAATTGATAAACTTTGTGCATGAGATTTTTTTCCATAATACAGTAGCATGTTTTTCTATTTATCATGTAACACATAAAAACTGTCATAATTACAAAATAATCTACTTTTAAAACGCGAATTTCGTAGAAATGGACATTTCTGTTCAAAGAAATAATTCTTAAAAACAAATTCCTCCGCCCCTGAATTTGTATTTAAAATGGCGGCCATTTTTTCTTTCGACTCGAGATTATTTCATGTGATAATGTATATATACAACAGACTGTAACACGATAAAATTCTTACCTTAAACATCGATCGAAAAAAGCTCTAAGAATCACATAAAATTTACAGTTTACTGCACTTTTGTCTTGAATTGTCAATTTCAAAAGTTCACAATAATTTCAATCAAACAAAAGTCAAATCGGCAATCAAACACAAGCTACACAAACATGCGTCTTATTTTTTAAAAGAAACAATGTGTTCATTTATTATTATGCTCCCCCAAAAATTTCGGGGGAGCATATAGTCGGCGCCTTGTCCGTATGTCCGTCTGTCCGTCCCTCCGTCTGTCCGTCCGGTGTCTTGTCCGGAGCATAACTTGAAAACCCTTGGAGATAATTTGTTGAAACTTCATACAGTGGTAGAGGGCATCGAGGGGGAGTGCAGTGTCAAAGAACCATAACTCTATTTTGCCCGGTTTTTTAATTATCTCCCCTTATAGAAAAATCTTGTCCGGGGCATAACTCTAAAACTATAAGAGATATCAACATGAAATTTTGTAGGTGAATAGATCTCAATGGGTTGATGTGCAGTGCATAAAAACAATAACTCTTTTCATCCTAATTTTGGAGTTATTGCCCTTTGTTAATTTTAACACTTTGAACTTGAACTTTGTCCGGAACATAACTTGAAAACCCTTGGAGATAATTTGTTGAAACTTCATACAGTGGTAGAGGACATCGAGGGGGAGTGCAGTGTCAAAGAACCATAACTCTATTTTGCCTGGTTTTTGAATTATCTCCCCTTATAGAAAAATCTTGTCCGGGGCATAACTCTAAAACTATAAGAGATATCAACATGAAACATTGTAGGTAGATAGATCTCATTGAGTAGAGTTGCAGTGCAAAAGAACCATAACTCTGTTAAGCCTTATTTTTGAATAATCTCCCCTTTTAGAAAAATCTTGTCCAGGACATAGCTGTAAAACTATAAGAGATATCAACATGAAACTTTGTAGGTAGATAAATCTCAATGGGTAGATGTGCAGTGCACAAGAATCATAACTCTACCTTGCCTAATTCTGGAGTTATTGCCCTTTGTTTATTTTTACTTTTTGAATTGTCCAGGACATAACTCGGAATTCATAAGAGATATCATCAAGAAACTTTGTAGGTTGATAGATCACATTGATTAGAAGTGCATCGCAAAGAACTCTAACTCTGCCTTGCCTAATTTTGGAATTATTGCACTTCGAACTTTTTCCACGGACATAACTCTGAAACTACAAGAGCTGTACTTTCCTGTGTCCAAAACCTATTCGGGGAGCATCATCCGGCTCAAACCGGGCTCTTGTTGAATAATAATTTGGCGAAATAAAGTAAACATTTACAAGTTTTCAAAGAAAATCGTCTAGCCCGTTTGTTATGATTATACATGTATGTATAGTATGACGTGCACATCGATGATGTCATTTGCAATATAAACTATGACGTCACTTCATCTAGTTGATGCTTAAAGTTCTATTCGCTATCTAATTTATTCGTAATTGAAATAATAAATAAATAAATATCGCATCTTGATTCAAGACTTGTGAGGGTACGAGATTACATTGTAGAATTCACATGCTGATTATATGAGAATATAAGCAATTGAAAAAAGTCTGTTAAAATGGGCGGGGCTTAGTTTTGATATCAGGTTACTGACCTGATATCAAAAATAATTATCAGGCAAGTGTTATCGGGCAGTTACCATAGCAGTTGCATGATAAATGGCATAAAACATCTTCTAGTAGATGTCTACCGACTTTCTTCAAATAAAAGCCCTAGGGTTGAAATTGGCCCTGCCCCAGGGGTCATTTATTTTTATTTTTATATATATAGTAAAATCTAAAAAAAAATCTTCTTGTGAAAATCCAAAAGAGGTAGAGCTTAGATATTTGGCATGAAACATGTTCTAGTGTATGTCTACCATGTTTGTTGAAATAAAACCCCTGGGTCAAAATTGGCTCCACCTTAGGGGATCAAGGTCAACAGTTCAATCCCCAGCCAGGTTTAATGTTCATTTTCCTTTACTGTTTCTGTCATCTTTTAATAGCTCACCTCCCACAGTGATAGGCTGAACTGTTTAATAAAATAGCTGCCAGAGCTAAAATAAGAAAACAACATCTAAACAATATCTCAACACCGGCTCTCTTGTTTGATTTTTTTTACTGTGAAATAAAAAAAATGATTTCACTGTGAAATATCATCAGAATATGTGAACTTATCAGAATATAATTTTTTTTAAATTAACAATTTATAATTTTACTGTGAAATTATCAAAATGTTAAATTTTCTACTGAAAAGCATGTAATAAGATTAAATATTCAGTTTTAAAACCTTTTGTATTTTTTTTAGGTTATATGAGAAGAAAGAAAAAGCATATAACAGAGCAAAAGAACAGCTGACAATAATCGAGGTACAAGCAACAACTAAGGTTGAGAACAAGGAATTTGCCCTGGGAACCTCTAAACTCCACTACCTTGATCAAGGTACAAGCAACAACTAAGGTTGAGAACTAGGAATTTGCCCTCGGAACCTCTAAACTCCACTACCTTGATCGAGGTACAAGCAACAACTAAGGTTGAGAACTAGGAATTTGCCCTCGGAACCTCTAAACTCCACTACCTTGATCGAGGTACAAGCAACAACTAAGGTTGATAACTAGGAATTTGCCCTCGGAACCTCTAAACTCTACTACCTTGATCGAGGTACAAGCAACAACTAAGGTTGAGAACTAGGAATTTGCCCTCGGAACCTCTAAACTCTACTACCTTGATCGAGGTACAAGCAACAACTAAGGTTGAGAACTAGGAATTTGCCCTCGGAACCTCTAAACTCTACTACCTTGATCGAGGTACAAGCAACAACTAAGGTTGAGAACTAGGAATTTGCCCTCGGAACCTCTAAACTCTACTACCTTGATCGAGGTACAAGCAACAACTAAGGTTGAGAACAAGGAATTTGCCCTCGGAACCTCTAAACTCCACTACCTTGATCCTAGAATCTCCGTGGCATGGTATGTTGAAATTTTCCTTTTCTGTTGAAAGAATACTGAAAACTGGTTAAAATAATTTCACCATTTTCATGTTAAGTGTTGATATCAGGTTAAGCCAGTGCAAGACTGCTTGGTTTTTTTTTTATGGTAGATTGCAATAACCACTGCCATTCGTGTACAGGTTTGATAAAACCAGGCCTGCAACAATTTTGATTTTCCTGTTTTGGACATTCTTTAGAGACTATGTTTTTCTCTATTGTATAGAACCACACCTTGTAGAGATTTATTGAAATGGGTTTGTGTAGAATCATTAAAGGTCTTGAAATATATTTAATATTTGATTTTCTGTTTCTGTTATAGGTTGAACTATTTAGTATTACATATGAATTTTAGCTTAATATGTGCACTTAATTAAAAGAAGAAAATTTAATCATAGATTGAGAAATAAAAAAAAATGTATTGTTGTTGTATTATAGTACTATAGTATATTATTTTCATAATCAGGTGTAAAAAGTGGAAGGTACCAGTGGAGAAAGTGTAACAAGACCCAGAGGGACAGGTTCAGGTTGGCAATTGTCATGACTGATGCCAATTTCTGGTTTTGACAGTAGCAAATAAGGCCTGTTTTGTGTGGGGGTAACTGTCACTCTGGCTGTAACCACTTATGCCTCTCTACTGTGAGTTTGAATATAGCCAGAGAGTCTACTTGGTGTGGTGGTAAGAGTGGCTTTGACTTCAACCACATGCTGCTGTTTACTGTGTGTTTGAATTTAGCCAGAGGGTCTACTTGGTGTGGTGGTAACGGTGGCTTTGACTTCAACCACATGCTCCTGTTACTGTGAGTTTGAATCCAGCGAGTAAATTGAAATCTTTCATGTGTGGAAGCTACTACTAGTATGCTAGCTACAGAATGCTGATGGTTCTACTAGGGCACAGGCTTATGGCTGAATAATGTGCTATTAAAGTTGGAAAGTCATGATATGACCCTTACAGTATTTGGTCATAACCTTTATTGTACAACTCAAAGCCAAACATGCCATATAATTCAAATCTGTTGTATTTTGGATATTTTTTATAACCATGCAAAAATAATGAATCATGTATTTTTTGTGAAATTTTGTTTATCATTGGAAAATGAAAAACAGTGTGGGGCTTGATATGTTTAACAGACATGCAGATTCTGCGTATGTTTTATTTAAAAAATTTAATCCTAATTTAATTCTTTTTTTGATCTCTTTACAGTGTTTACACTTTTATATAAATGGTGAAATTGGTTATCCAAGTGCTACACTGGGATAAGTAATAGAAAGAGCATTAAAGCATGAGGCTATCTCATTTGTAGGAGGACGCGTTCCCTCCCCCTCCCATTTACAATAGAAAGATACAATACATAGTTACTTGTTGACCGGGGTTACACAACTTACACAAAATAATACAAGGTTCTAATTGTTAATACTCTTTGTGAGCCCTTGACCTAGCTATGAATAGAAAAGGTTGGGCAAAATTTTTCACTGCAATAAACTAGAATGGTACATTGTAGAAAGTACAAAATGGATGTTACATTTTTTAAGTGCATGAAATTTTCTTATCTAAGAAAGGTGTAACATTTGTGTTTAAAAAATAAATAAAAAAATACAGATTTGAAAGTGTCAGAAGTGTTTAGTATTGTCAGTTAAAATCTGTTTATTAATTGTTTGTTAAATTATTACAAAATTGTTTCATGTTTATGAATAAATAAAAGAATAAATAAATAAATAAACCAAAATTCTTTCATATTTATAAATGAATGAACTATTCTTTTTGAGAGGATAATGCACCCCGCTTCCCCCAAAAACAAACTACAAAGTCAAAAGTTAATAATATGAAAATATTTGAGTAGAGAGATTGTTATTATTTACCATCTTGAGGCTAAGGATTTTATCCATGAATCAGATCCATATGTGCAAAGTCAAGGAAACTGGAGATGATGAAAATTGAAGATTTTTTCTGGTGCTTATCATCTATGTGCATGGAAAAGTTCAGTATTACTCCATATACATGTAAATGTTCACCATCATGAGATGTAGTGTCACATCCTAGGTCAGAGGTCTTAGGTTAATATTACACCTAAAGGCCATAGAAAAAGATTGCCCACATCATATCTGTGCCATGACCTTGTACCTTTTGTGATTTTTGTGATAATGGCACCATTTTAGAAATAATAATTTTGTAGCTTCAAGGTAAAAAGAGGTTTCATTTGTGTGCAGCTGCCCCCTGCTTTTCAGCTCACCTGAGCATGCTCAGGGTGAGCTTTTAGGATCGATGATTGTCCGTCGTCCGTTCACATTTTGTTGTTAACACTCTAGCGGTCGCATTTTTGCCTCAATCATCATCAAACTTGGTCAGAATGCTTATCTAGTTGATAGCTCGGATGAGTTAAAACATGGGTTATCTCGGATGAAAAACTAGGTCACAAGAGCTAAAAATAGAAAAACCTTGTTAACACTCTAGAGGTCACATTTTTGCCTCAATCATCATCAAACTTGGTCAGGATGTTTGTCTAGGTGATAGCTCGGATGAGTTTGAACATGGGTCATCTCGGATGAAAAAGTAGGTCACCGGAGCTAAAAATAGAAAAACCTGGTTAACACTCTAGAGGTCACAATTTTGCCTCAACCATCATCAAACTTGGTCAGGATGTTTGTCTAGGTGATAGCTAGGATGAGTTCGAACATGGGTCATCTCAGATGAAAAAGTAGGTCACCGGAGCTAAAAATAGAAAAACCTTGCTAACACTATAGCGGTCACATTTTGGCATCAATCATCATCAAACTTTGTCAGGAAGCTTGTCTAGGTGATAGCTCGGATGAGTTCGAACATGGGTCATCTGGGATGAAAAAGTAGGTCATTGGAGCTAAAAATAGAAAAACCTGGTTAACACTCTAGCGGTCACATTTTTGCCTCAATCATCATCAAACTTGGTCAGGATGCTTGTCTAGGTGATAGCTCGGATGAGTTTGAACATGGGTCATCTCAGATGAAAAAGTAGGTCACCGAAGCTAAAAATAGAAAAACTTTGTTAACACTCCATGGTCAGAATGTTTGTCTAGTTGATAGCTCGGATGAGTTCAAATTGGTCATCTCGGATGAAAAACTAGGTCACAGGAGCTAAAAAAAGAAAAATCTTGTTTACACACTAGTGGCTACTGTTTTGATCCAAATATCCTGTAAATTGGTCTGAAAGTTTGTTTTGATGATTTCTAAGTCAAGTTTGAACATGGGTCATTTTGGATGAAAAACTAGGTTACACCACCCAAATATGGAAAAACCTTGTTAGCATTCTAGTGGTCACATTTTCGACTCAATTATCATCAAACTTGGTCAGGATGCTTGTCTAGGTAATTGCTGGGATGAGTTCGAAATCGCATGTGAAACTAGGTCACCGGAGCTAAAAATAGAAAAATCTTGTTAACACTCTAGTTGCTACTGTTTTGATCCAAGTATCCTGGAAATTGGTCTGAAAGTTTGTTTTGATGATTTCTAGGTCAAGTTTGAATATGGGTCACCTGGGCAAAAAACTAGGTCACACTGCTCAAATATGGATAATCCTTGTTAACACTGTAGTGGTCACATTTTTGACTCACCTGTCATGAGACTTGGTCAGATTGCTTGTCTAGGTAATTGTTTGGATGAGTTTGATTGGTCAGGTGAGCGATCTAGGGCCATCATGGCCCTCTTGTCTAAAGTGGTAGGAAACATTAGGTTGCAACAAATTTTCCCTTACAAATTTTGGTAGAAAACAAGGTTAGTCGGCGAAAAATTTCCCTTGCCAATATGGATAGAAAATAGGTTTTTGCTCCTTGTAAATTTTGAAAGAAAACCAGGGTTTTTGACAATTTTCATTACCAATCTTAATAGAAAACCTGTATTAATTTTGACAATTCCTCTGCTAGTTTTGAAAGAAAAACTGGGTTCTTTGACAATTTCCCATGTCAGTATCGCTGTACCCCCCAATCTGTGTTTTTGACTATTTCCCTTGCCAACATTGAAAACCCAGGGTTTTTGACAATTTCTCACAACTATAAATGTATGAACTAAATTTAGGTATTTTATATTTGCAGGAACAAGGTTTTGGCGGTGAGCCAGTGAGTTCACACCTAAAAGATTGGCTTATATCCCGGCAGAGATACTGGGGTACACTGATACCTGTTATACACTGTGATATTTGTAAGGTATGATTGTTGTATTTGATTGGAAAATGGAAATAATTATGTTGAGAACTTGATATAGTTTTAATAGTGTTTGAGGCTATTCTTAAATAAGTGTCAGTTTTCAGATTGTTAAATGTACCATTTTTTGTACCTTTTTACTCTAAAACTATATATTTATTTTTTTTAGACTTAGAACATATACCTTTCCTACATTCATGGAAACAACTATTCCTATATGGTTCTGACTTGCTATTGCCATATTTGGTTTTTGTTGTGTTATTTTTCCATTTTTTTTTTATTTGTTAACCTAATAGTGTTTGACTTATTAACAGAAATTTCATGCCTTTTCTGAACCAAACTTTTCTTCCTATGGTGTTCTTGTTTGTCTTGTGTTTTATATCAGTTCTGTTTTTCATTTTTCCAGACTGTGCCAGTACCTATGGAAGACTTACCTGTGGTCCTATCGGACACAACAAAACCTACTACCAGTAAAGGTGGCTCAGTCCTAGCACAAGATGAACAATGGCTTAATGTGAAATGCCCAAAGTAAGTATTCTTTTTGTGAAACGGAAACAAGTGATTCAGAAGTAGTTCTAACATAATAACAGTATGTTTGTTAAATGACAGTGATAGAGAAAAAGGTATGCTTAAACAAGCTGATATTCACAAAGTTTGACTTGATGAAAAAGATTTTTTTTCTCAGTTAACATTCTAAATGTTGGTTCCTGACTAGAAAGAGCAGACTCTTCACTTCATCTAATAAAATATGGAATTCTAGGGTTAAGAGCCTAAAGAATAGTTTCATATCTTTCCTTAAAATACAAGTCACTAATTTTGTTCCATGGGACTTGTGATACTCTGACATGAGGCCGGAAAAGCCAAGATTTAATCTTGTCCACATTGATGGGATTTAACAGTTGGTGAAGTAGTTGAAGTTGATGATCTCGTACCTGTCTCGGGTATCATCCAACAAGACTCTGGATTATTTCATGTGAATAAGGTAGCATCTTGATAGCTTATGAAAGGTTGTTGTTGTATTCATTCATGATTTGCCCAGTCTGATACAATAAAAAAAGGGCACAAGGGGTCTCTAACCAAACCAATTGAAAAATTCCAAAAAACCTAATTCCTTAAAAAAATGGTTATAAAAAAGAAATAGCTATAATAAGGTATATATTTCAGGTGTGGTGGCCCAGCAAAGCGTGAGACAGACACTATGGATACATTTGTGGATTCATCGTGGTACTTCCTGAGATATTTAGATCATGCGAACGGGGAAGTTCCAGTATCACGAGAAATAGCCGAGAAATACATGCCAGTGGATTTATATATAGGAGGGATTGAACATGGTACTGCAGCATGTTATTCGTATATTAAATTTATTATAAATTTACTTTTATTTAGTTTAGAAAAATTGTTTGCCTACTTAGCTCAATAGGGAGAGGGTCAGATTTCAAATTTACTTTGGTAAATCAGATTACTATTAACCAGTTTTACTGTTTAGTAAATAGACTGTTTATAAAATAATTTCAAGCATAGCTTAGTGTTCATTAGTAAGCATTTACCAAATTGAATTGGAAATTCTTAACCAATTTAATTTTGTAAATGCTTGCTAATAAACACTTACCTATACAAAAAAGGCCAATAATTGTCAACTCTAGCACCAAACATTTATATCATATGTAATGTCAATATCCGACAATTACTTGAAGTATTTGTTAAATATAACTAAAAATCAAGGCTTTGTTTTGTTTTGACAGATCGTGCAAACCAACAACCAGCTTTACTTTAATTTTACTTTCAGCATTACTCCATTTATACTATGCACGATTCATCAGTCACTTCCTGTGTGACGAGGGTATATCATGTCACAGGGAGCTGTTTGTCAACCTTCTGACACAGGGAATGGTGAAAGGTTTAAGCTACAAGGTCCAGAAGACAGGGATGTACCTTAAAGCTGGTGATGTGGAAAAAGTGGGTGAGTATGGCTATGAATTTATGGTAGTCTTACTGGAATGCTTTCCCGCAAAAAAATTCTAACATCAGCCAATATTGTAATAAATCGGTCTTTTCTGGAACATTATTTTTCACAATCTTCAGTATTCAATAATTGTAACCGCTTAATATAACCCGAATTTAGTACATAGCGATAAAGGATGAGTGATTGTAAATAATCTAATGCCCAAGATTCAAGATTTTGAAGAAATAACATTCTTGAAATAAACAAATTTACTACGATATTGCCGATGTTAGATTTCTTTTGGCGGGAAAGCATTACAGTAAGACTACCTTAAGCATATATGCATTAAAGTGTATGAAACTATATCTGATGAAATATTTTTATAAAATTTAAAAATAGTAAAATTATGCTGCTTTCATAATGTTATGGTTGATTCTTGGAAGAAATTTTAAAGTAGAATGTTTCTGTTATTTAACACACATGAATATTGCAAGTGAATTGAATAAAATGTTCAGGAACAACATAATATGCTGCAGTTTTTAAGTAATATTTTAACTATTTATAAATGATTTGAGCCGTGTTATGACAAAACCAACATAATGCGTTTGCGACCAGCATGGATCCAGACCAGCCTGCGCATCCACGCATATGTTTCTGTCTTCAGGTAACAACTATGTTCAGAATGACACAGGAGAGAAAGTGGAAGTGATATATGAAAAAATGTCCAAATCAAAACATAATGGAATAGATCCTGAGGTAATTATTCTTTGGGGGTCATATGTTACAGTTGAAAATCTTGTCAAGAAGCATAAAGCTTAGAGCTTTAATATTAAAAAAATTGATAAGTAGCTTGAGAATAGGGATAGTTTACAAATATCTTTAATGTATGGTGCTGGAGGGACTAATGGCCCCACATCTGGTGTAACAGCTTTTACAAGACTTAATATTGCAACACATTTTGAAAAATCAACTTGTTAGAAACTTGACAAAAGTATTACAAAAGCTAGATGCTTATTTGTTGGCTGGTAGCATTGTTTATAGGTTGTCTACCAAGTTTGTTCACATTATGCCCCTAGGGTAAAAAAAATTTATAAACAAAACAAGAATATGTTCTGTATTATGGATAGGAAATAATTAATTATGAGCATATAGATCAATTATGTAAGCTTTTAAGCAACCTTGATTAATTGTATTGGAAAAGAAGTGTATAAATATAGTTAATCTTCTTTTTCCTCATTATAATTGTTTAGGTTAGGTTAGATCTGCAAGGAAAGCAGGTATTCTAATGGAGTGAGACTTAAAAAATGATTGGAGCACTGCACTAAATACGGTATTCCGGTGTGGCGTGAATTATGTCAGACCCGTGAGAAACGTAAGACTTTACGTTCTGCGCATGCGCAGGTAGTTGTCGGACGGGGCCGTGAGAAATGTAAGACTTTCTGGTACAATTGTGTGTTAACCTCGTTTAGAAGCTCATTAGTTAATCTAAGTGCAGTTCTTCCTTTTATTCATGAGCATAGAGATATTTTCTACGATACCAACTTTTATTTTTCTGTGACAACGTATCGTGTGGATTAAATATTGTCCAAATCAGTGGCAGTCTTTCGACATCGTTCGTTCCCGATGTCGAGTTGATGGAAAATCCTGGAAAATCGAAGAGCTTTGATCAAGGTAAGCTTGTTTTGATATTTTATATTAGAATGTGGTTATTTCAAGCATCGATGAAAGTATGTTAGTTTTTATTAATGCTTACAGGTACTGTAGGCCATGTCAGTCTGTTTTATGAAATGGGCGGTATGTAGCTCAACCTTTCGTTTCTTAATTTTGTTTTAGCCGACCAGCCAGCCGACATTTGTAGATCTAGGGGTATGGCACACTTAAGTTTACTGATATATTGTCTAATTATATGTATTTGATTTGAATAAGTGTCGGCTCGGCCCTAACATACTCGGCCTCGAGTCAGCTCGGCCCTATTCCAACTCGGCACAGATCAACTCCATAGTCAACTCGGCCCACTTAAAAATTTATTAATCTGATTATCAGTGTTAATATATTGGTTTGTTTTATCACTCTCTGTTGTTGGAACCATATTTTTGATATATAGAAAATACATGGTTGATGTCGGGATGGAGTAGGTTTATCCGGTGAGCGAGAAAGTGTATCTTGGCGAGCTTTAGCGAACCAAGATTCACTTTTGCAGCGAACCGGTTAAACCTTCTCCATCCCGACATCAACCATGTATTTGATTTATCCTGCTTTAATCATGTTTTTATAATAATTAGATGGTTTCATTCTTCTTTCTCCCCGATAAAATAGCATCTATATGTAGTTTTGTTTTGCTGCTAAACACGTGACGTAATCATATGACGTAATGACTGGAGATAGATAAGTTTATCCGGCAAAGCTTTATCCAGCTGATGATATAGACAGTAGCAGGATAAATGGACTTATTCACAAACGTTGAAAGACGTTTTCTTAAATTATTATTACATTTTTGGTAATAGAGTTTTCAATGATTTGGGATATATGAATTCATTACACTCCATCCTTGTGACATTGCAAAATACATTGCCTGTTGATAAATGCATTACATGTTGTTTTATGTATACAAGATAAATAAAAAACATTTAAAAATATTTTATATAATAAGTAAACAAGTTTATATTTCTTTTTTTATTGAAGATCACTTTACAAACAAAAAGCATCATTTTGAAGGGAACACATTTGTATTATATTAATTTTTATCATGCAACTGCGATGATAACTGCTCGATAACACTTGACTGATAATTATTTTTGATATCAGGTTAGTAACCTGATATCAAAAATAAGCTCCCCCCATTTTAACAGACTTGTTTCAATAGCTTATTAGCCTTTAATCCAACAATTTTATCTAATATCCTGACAAGTCTATTTGTTATTTTATTCATTTTCAATTACGAACAGATTAGATAGCGAAAAGTTAAGTTTTAAGCACCAACTTAATGAAGTGACGTCAAAATTTATAAATAATTTCCAAAATGACATCATCGATATTCACTTCATATTATTTCGATAAACATAACAAACAGGCCAGGCGATTTTCTTGGAGAACTTGTAAATATTTACTATCTGCCAGATTGTTATATTGAATTTATAAGTGATCAGCAAATTGTTTCATGCATGTTTATTTTTGATTGCCGGTTTGACTTTGAAACTGAAATTATGCCTGATACTGAATGTTTGACTTTGACATGTCAAGGAAAAAGTTTGAAACAGCTTGCAGTTATCAGAAAAAGTTATGTTTTTTTTCAAAAGTGGGCCGAGTTGGCCTGTGCCCATTTGACCCGAGCCAAGTTGGTAGAGGGTCGAAATCCCCCCCCCCCTTTATATTTATTAGTAAGTTATTATCAAACACACATTTTGTAAACCACTATCCCTAGTATGGTTCAGGTAGTAAGATAATGCAGCAGTCTAATATTTATTAAATTAAAGCAACAAAGTTTGAATCAGGTTTCGCTTAAATATTTAATTTTTTTCATTAATCAACACTTATTTCTGTAGCACCAAGGCTAAGGGACTTTGATTATATTGAAGTGTATCCCTGAAAAAAGAATTAAATTCAAGTTATGTTTACAGTTAAAACATGTATAGAGTAACTTATACTAGGCTTTAGGGGAGCTAATTCTAGAAATATTGATGCTAGAGTCCAATTGAATTTTTCTTTGAAATAATGCAGTTTTCCTTATGTACACCAGCTGATTTTCTACCCAAAGTGGAAATTTTAGCAATAATTTTTACCTAAATCTAAGGTCCCTTTCTATTAAGTGAGAAAAATAACTGGAGTCCCATATTATGTGAGTGATGATAAGGAACATATATAATATTTGAAGTTAAAAGTTAAAAAAATGAAATATCAAATTATATTGCTGCACTAAAACTGAATAGTACAGATGCCAATGCATGAGTGAGTAGCACTGCTCTACATATACTCAAGCTAAAAATAAATTTTGAATTCACCAGCATGCAGCCCTTGTTATGTCGGTTAAGTCGAGCCAGATAAATATTAGGCCCACTATTTTTTAATAAAAGTATACTTTTGGCTCTTAAAGCGGCATGCCTCCAGATGAGCCAAAATATTCAAGAAAATAAAACTTGATAAAAATGTAGAAAAGAAAAAATGTTTTAAATTCAGGTACATATACAAATGATAATTTTCATGTTATGATTAAGGACTGGATTTTGCAGTAATTTAATAAAGTCAGTGTTTACCACCATATCTCTTACTGTCTTACTAACACATTGCAAGGTCCTAGGGCTATTTTTGCTTATATTGATCTCCTTTTTGGAAAATTTATGTGGATTGCAAGCAAATTTTGTAAAAAAAAAAAATTGTTCACTTCACAACATTTCACATTTAAAATTTTAAATACTTTTTTAGAGCTTTCATTAAAAATAGGATGAATTTGCAAGCTGTTTTAACTTGTTTTGCTTTTGATAAACCTATCCAACACTATTTATTTTCAACTTTCAACCACAAGTATATACAGGACTTAAAAAATACATGTGTTTGCAAGCATTAAAGATAGTTTATCAAGTGGTCATATATAAGAGGTTTTGGTATTTCTTTTTCATACATGTGTAATTTTAATGCAAAACAGGGGCTCTGACTGCAGCCAAGTGGTTTAGCTTGCTGACCCCTCACAGTCATATGAGGGATATTTGAGGAAGCTATACAGCTTACATGGGACCGGTTAACCATGTAGAATGTGTACATTGTACATGAAAGAGCTGATCCTGGTTTTTCATTTGCATATATGAATTATGCAAGGAAACAAAAATGTCATTAATTATTTCTTAATATTGCTTGAATATTGGATTCCTTGATCTTTTTTTTGGATCTTCTGTATGTTCATTCAGCTAATATAAATTGTGCACACAAATAACAATGCTTGATCTGCTTTAAAGATCAGCTTATTAATTTGGTATAAATCCACATATTGAATATTCTCAAGAATAGTACAATATTATATGTTACTTTAGATTTTGTGAAACCTGACCTAACCAGTTAGCAATTATAAGCTTAACAAGCTAAAAAGGATAGAATTTGTTAGCCTTAATTTGAATTTGATTCCCTAAAAGAAAGGTGCATAGCCCTCACAGTATAGTGAACACTGTAAATATTTTCACATGTGAAGTTTGATAGTGCATTAATTATAACAGATAATAATTATGATTTTTAAATATTAGGACATAACAAAGGATCAATCCTTATTAAACAAATGACATGTGATTTTGATACATGGTGAGAACTTTTCGGAAAAAGTGGCCGAATAGCTGAGGTACAATATTTCTAAGGGTCCTGGGTTTGAGTCCCATCATTTTGCATTACCTGTGACATAATTATGGTTCCCTTTCAGGCGACATGATATCATGGTTTATAGCTCAGAGTCAATTTATATCCTGTTCTGTTGAACAAATTTCAATACCGTATAGTTTGGCTGAATGTCACATTCACTCAGTTAGTACAGACAGCTGTGAGATAAATGTGTAAGGGGTTAGATAGCTGAGTCGGTATAGCTGTGGTAGTTGTTAACCTGTGCAAATAATCATGAAGCCAAATTGTTATAGATTTCTTTAGCCAAATTAATAAAGTTTAAGCAAATGGTACGATGTAGGCAAAGAGTAAGGTCTGTGTCTATATGAGGCTCATGTAAGGCATAATAAAGTTCTGTTAGATCTCAATTAATTCCAAGCAAGAATCTACAAGTAAGCAGATGTCTGGATATGAAGGTCTTATTGGCGCAATTGAACACAATAAATAAAAATGTCTCATTATTATTTTATTATTATGTTACATGTATATGATTTTTGCACAATTATTACATTTTGTGATTTTCCTTAGATAATTTAGGTTGTTTCATGCTACATGTATATGGGTACTTTTTGTCTGTTAAGCATATTTGCAGAGTTATACCCCCTTTCTAGCTCACATTAGCACAAAGTGCTCAGAGGTGTCAGATCTTTTGGTTAGCAGTATGTCTATCTTTTGTCATCTGTCGTTTGTTGTTGTCCTCAATTTATTAAAAAAACGCTACTATAGACCACATGATGGATTTTGACCAATTTTTACAGGAATGATTCTTAGATGGTCCTCAAATAAAGTAAAAATTTCAAAAAAAATCTTCTTCTCTAAAATTTCAAGGTATTTTGTATTTTGCATGAAGCATCTCCTTGTGGGTCTCTACAAACGTTCTGTAAGTCTGACATACCATGATACCCCTGGACCACCCTGGGCTCACTAAGTTTCTATAGACTAAAATACTTCAGTAAAACAATCAATTAAGCTTTGTGTAAAATTATAATGCCAAAATCTAAGATATTTGTTATGAAGACTTTTGTATCAGACAGTGAGTCACATCAACAAATATTTGGAATTTATGCAGTCTGGAGAAAGAAACCTTAATATATGACTTCATTATTGTTGTAATAATTATACATAGTTACTCCCCTTTGATAAATGATCCTCATTGACCATGCTAATTGTTTAGTCGTATAACAGTTAGATTAAATAAAACATCAGGTAAAGGGGTTTAATACTTATAGATTTAGTTCCATTTAATTTGACTTTGAATAATTAAAATGATTATTGTCATTTGTTAATGTGTACACAAATATTATAAATTTTCTTATTGACACTCACTGTCAAGGGCGTAGCTGGGTCATTTTAAATATACGCACAAATGTTTACACAGGAGGTCAATAGGGCCCCCTTGCAGGTCCAGGGCAGGGCCCTGGATGGGGTAAAGGGGTGCAGCTCCCAAAAGCTCTATGGATTTAGACATTTAAGGATGATTCGAATATTCAATTTCACGTCCATTTAATATCACATAAATGTGGTTTATATCCTAAAAAAAGGCAATTTTATTAAAGGCATATTTCACCCAGGGATCTACTAAATGCTGCCTGTTCTAGCACTGTGTCAATTGCTCACATTTGAATAAGTGATAATGTTTTATTTTTTATCATTGGCCCTGTGAAATACCTTTTGTGTTGTGCCAAAGGGGGTCATTGATTTTCCCAATATGCATAGAGTAAAAAATTAAAAAATCTTTTTTTAAAGACCCCAAAGAGCTAGAGCTAAGATATTTAGCATGAAACATGTTCTAATGAGTGTCTACCAAGTTTGTTCAAAGAAAAGCCCTGGGGTCAAAATTGGCCCCGCCCCGGGGGTCATTGATTTTCCTTTTATGTATGTAGCAAAAACTGAAAAAATCTCCTTTGAAAAAACCGAAATAGCTAGAGTTTAGATATTAAGCATGAAACACCTTTTAGTAAGTGTCTGCAAAATTTGTTCAAATAAAACCCCTGGGGTCAAAACTTGCCCCGCCACAGGGATGTCATTGTTTTTAACTATATGTGTATAGTAAAAATCTTCTTTTAAAAAACCCAATGACCTTTAGCTTAGATGTTTAGCATGAAACATCTTCTTATGGGTGTCTACCAAGTTTGTTCAAATAAAAGCCCTTGGGTTAAAATTGGCCCTGCAGGTAGGGGGGGGGGGAGAGATTATTGTTTTTCATTATATGTGTGTAGTAAAAACTTAACATGAAACAGCTTCTAATGTGTGTCTTCCAAGTTTGTGAAAACAAAAGCCCTGGGGTTTAAACTGGCCCCGCTCCGGGGGCCTATATACAGGTGAGCAACCTCAGGGCCACCATGGCCCTCTTGTTTATTTGTAAAATTTGTGCACATTACTCATTTTAAACCAGTATGAAACTTTGCAAGATAACAAGATTGGACTTAAGGCAAGTACTTTCACATATTGTACCGGGTTAATGTTTTTTAGCTCCACTATACGAAGTCTTGGTGCAATAAAATTTTGTTCACTATAACTTTTTCGGGAAATGGATATCTCTAGCACCAATATTGCAAGAATTATCTCCCCATAAACTTAGATTTTTTTACTTGAAATATGTTATTTTTTGATATAACTTTTTTAGTTTTAAAGGTATCTACCTCAAACTTCAAATACTTATTCCTTATCATCTATTACATCTTATGTGACAAGGTATATAACTCTTGAAGCAATATTTACAGATTTATCTGTCTTTGAACTTAGGATTTTATTTAAGAAATATTATAACTTCTTTTATTTTAAGGTATCTACTTCAAACTTCAAATATATATTTCTAATCATTACACACAATCATGTTATGTGACAAGGTTCATAACTCTAGCATGACTATTTCCTGAATTATTGCCCTTGAACTTGGAATTTATGTTAACATAAATGTTATTTTTTTACTTTAACTTCATACATAATTAAACATAATTGATTTTTCTTTCATAGTTTTGTCTTCCTTACTGCGTCCAGTAAGAAAATATAAAAATTTAGTTGTTCACAATTATTTCTGAATATAAAAGAAATGCATTTTTATTTTACTTTAAATAGGGGATATTCCAGGTTTTTCTATAAACATGATAAATACGGTATCCGGACAATTCCCCTCCCGGACGATTCCCCTGCTAGTAAATTTGAATGTTTTTTCACAACCCGGACAATTCCCCTCCCGTTATTTTTTTACGGCGGACAATTCCCCTCCCGTTCTTTTATCAACCAGGACAATTCCCCTTCCGTTCTTTTAACAACCCGGACAATTCCCCTTCCGCTGTTGTCAGAGCGTACAATTTCCCTCCCGTGGCTGTTGAATATATATATTATATAATATTGCTTATTTGAAAGGTATATACATTTTTGCAGCGGCAAAACAATAAAAGAACAATTGATAAGAACCAAAAAGCAATTAAGCTGTAGATTCTTGCAAAGAATATATCATGCACATGTTATAGTAAATTGAACTGTCATCATCGTCATTATGATTAGAAAATCATATTCACCATATTGAATCAGTACATGAAGTCCTAACACAAAATATCAGTGATCATTTTGATTTTATATATGATTGAACACATTTGTAGGAATATTCTCCTTCATTTTTAATTGGTTTTGCAATCAAGGACACATTTAATTAAGGGCGGCAATGATTAAAGATTTTTTATTGACAGTTTGTTTATCTTAAGCAGCGGCGGCAATGACTAAAGGCGGTATAATGTCACTTTTGTGAAATAATGATTGTTAAAAGTTCCGATCTTTAACAGTTTATTGTTAAGAGTAAAAACTGTCATCTTTAATAAGTATGGTTATAGATTTTTTTACACGCAATGTGAAAAAATGGGAGGGGAATTGTCCGCTCCGCTAAAAAATGGGAGGGGAATTGTCCGCTCTGCTAAATTAACGGGAGGGGAAAAGTCCGCCCTATTAAAATAACGGGAGGGGACATGTCCGGGTTGTGAAAAGAATATGGAAGGGGAATCGTCCGGGAGGGGGATTGTCCGGGATTCGATAAATACAGTATTAATTTTCATCAAGTGGTATCAAAAGAAAATTCCTGAGTGGTGGTAGTCATGTGTGAAATATGATAATTTTCATACCACAAGATGAAAATAAATTCTTTACTTATAGAAAATTTTTCTCTTTATTATATGCTTTTTCTCTTTTTTGATTTGTGTACTGGCATAATTTAGAAAAAAAGTAAAATCCAGCAAAATACCAGTTAAGGTATGAGCCCCCTAATGGGCACTATAAGGAACTATAAAATTGACAACATAGGTCAGTTATATACCTTAAAAGACACAAGAATGCAAAATTTAAACAAAGTTTACCGTATGGTTTGCGAGTTAGGGAGATTTTTCTAAAGTAAAACTTGGCTATTAGAAGGGCTCTTTGTTTAGAAATGAGAAACTCTAATTATTCTATTATATAATCATTATGAAATAATGTTTTCCTATAGAAAATATTTTAGAAACAAATAATAGCATTCAGCTAACAAATGACCCAGCAAAATTATTGTTTCTACTCAAATTGTTTGAAATATGTATATAAATGTTACCCTACCCCACCCAATTTAAGTAGTTGTTTGATCATTTTTCTACTTGGAGGGCCTTATTCAAAATATCCCTAAAATTTACTCAAATCAGGGGCTGTTTTCAAAGTTTGCATAAATTTTCTTAAAAGTATATTGGATACACTTGTCAAATATAAAATACTTTTACCGTCTAGTTTTTATTTTATTAGACTTTGAAAATATCAGGTACCATATTTTATAATAAATTTGGCACAATTTAGCCAAAAAATACCAATAATTATTTTATAATTTAAATGAAACACTTTTTTCTTATCAAGAGTGATCTGAGAGACACAAAAAAATGTTCAAAGAAAAAAAAAGAAAGAAAAAAAAAGTTGCCTCTTCTGGGGCTTGAACCCGCGCCCCTCAGTTGCAATGCAGTTGACAGTAGTTCTAGCCTATTTGAGTACTCTTCAAAGTGGAGGTAATGCATTAGGTGGTTCATACCTTAAAATACGGAAAAAAATGTTTCACTGCAGTGAAAAATATTCTTTTACAGTGAAAATAGGGAAAATGGATATGCTTTTTATTTCATCAATATTTCTCAATATTTCATTTATAAGTATATCATAAAAATATTTATTAATTTCAGTGAGAACAATCCAGTGTTACAAAAAGGTGTCATTTTCGGATAGCTGAGATTACAATTAACAAATATTTCACTTCTAGATAAATGTAGTGACATCAATACAGGTAATAGACGTGTTATTTATGAACCTCTCTCTAGAGCATAATTGGGGGGAAGCAATACATACCAAACACAGGAAGAATGTAGGACAAAACCCCACCAGTTAAAACCCCACCACTCAAAATTTTATAGAGTGGACAAAACCCCACCACTAAATTTTATAGAGTGGACAAAACCCCACCACTTAATTTTATAGAGTGGACAAAACCCCACCACTTCAGTGGACAAAACTTTCTTGTAAACATGTTAAAAAACAAACAATTGTGCATCAGCAGAAACTCAAAAGAATGTGTGAACAACTCATCAATAAGGAGAAGACTGTCCGTCTTCCACACAGGAAGTGTCATTATGACAGGAAATAATGTCTAATACTAGTGACTTTGAAATATGTTATATCCTGTGTATATTCTATAATATCTTGTGTAACTATCTTCTATAAAAATTGTTTGATCATGAAATTTGCCAAATTAATGAATGGTAGGTCATTCAAATTATGGTTATCCTCAGGATATTTCTTTTAAAAATAAAACTGGTAGCATTATAAAAAAATCTAACCTGTTTTTTGACCCATGAGAAATGTAAGACTTTTCTATTTTTGTACATTTTCTGAAATGTTGAGAATTTTTTCTTGCTAAATACATTAAATTTGATGAAAACAACCAAAATCACAACTGAATAGGATATGTGTCTGCTATTAAGAAATATTTTTGAGATTTTATATGTATTCTTTGATATTCCCCTTGAAATTAATGAAATCTAGCCGTGAGAAATGTAAGACTATCAAAAAATGCCCATCTTAGAAAGTTTTGAATGGGTAGTTTGCCTCTGTATTATACTTACTTCTGTTAAATATGGATTGTTATCATAATTGCCAATTCCTGACTGATGAATATTTACCTTAATGCAGGTGTTTTTTTTCAAAAACAGACAAATTATTGAAGAAATACCAGTTTTTTGGCCCGTGAGAAATGTAAGACTTTTCTGTTTTTGTACATTTTCTGAAATGTTGATGATTTTTTTTTACTGAATACATTAAATTTGATGAAAAACAACCAAAATCACAACTGAATAGGATATGTGTCTGCTATTGAGAAATATTTTTGAGATTTTATATGTATTCTTTGATATTCCCCTTGAAACTAGTGAAATCTAGCCGTGAGAAATGTAAGACTATCAAAAAATGCCCATCTTAGAAAGTTTTAAATAGGCAGTTTGCCTCTTATTATTTTTTTTCTCTTAAATATTGGTTGTAATCTTTATTGCCAATTCCTGACTGATGAATATTTACCTTAATGCAGATTTTTTTTTTCAAATAACAGACAAATTATTGAAGAAATACCAGTTTTTTGACCCGTGAGAAATGTAAGACTTTTATATTTTTGTACATTTTCTGTAATATTGAGAATTTTTTCTTGCTAAATACATTAAATTTGATGAAAACAACCAAAATCACAACTGAATAGGATATGTGTCTGCTATTAAGAAATATTTTTGAGATTTTATATGTATTCTTTGATATTCCCCTTGAAATTAATGAAATCTAGCCGTGAGAAATGTAAGACTATCAAAAAATGCCCATCTTAGAAAGTTTTGAATGGGTAGTTTGCCTCTGTATACTTACTTCTGTTAAATATGGATTGTTATCATAATTGCCAATTCCTGACTGATGAATATTTACCTTAATGCAGGTGTTTTTTTTCAAAAACAGACAAATTATTGAAGAAATACCAGTTTTTTTGCCCGTGAGAAATGTAAGACTTTTCTGTTTTTGTACATTTTCTGAAATGTTGGTGATTTATTTTTACTGAATACATTAAATTTGATGAAAACAACCAAAATCACAACTGAATAGGATATGTGTCTGCTATTGAGAAATATTTTTGAGATTTTATATGTATTCTTTGATATTCCCCTTGAAACTAGTGAAATCTAGCCGTGAGAAATGTAAGACTATCAAAAAATGCCCATCTTAGAAAGTTTTAAATAGGCAGTTTGCCTCTTATTATTTTTTTTCTCTTAAATATGGGTTGTTATCTTTATTGCCAATTCCTGACTGATGAATATTTACCTTAATGCAGATTTTTTTTTCAAATAACAGACATATTATTGAAGAAATACCAGTTTTTTGGCCCGTGAGAAATGTAAGACTTTTCTCTTTTTGTACATTTTCTGAAATGTTGATGATTTTTTTTTACTGAATACATTAAATTTGATGAAAACAACCAAAATCACAACTGAATAGGATATGTGTCTGCTATTAAGAAATATTTTTGAGATTTTATATGTATTCTTTGATATTCCCCTTGAAATTAATGAAATCTAGCCGTGAGAAATGTAAAACTATCAAAAAATGCCCATCTTAGAAAGTTTTGAATGGGTAGTTTGCCTCTGTATACTTACTTCTGTTAAATATGGATTGTTATCATGATTGCCAATTCCTGACTGATGAATTTTTACCTTAATGCAGGTGTTTTTTTTCAAAAACAGACAAATTATTGAAGAAATACCAGTTTTTTTGCCCGTGAGAAATGTTAGACTTTTCTGTTTTTGTACATTTTCTGAAATGTTGATGATTTTTTTTTTACTGAATACATTAAATTTGATGAAAACAACCAAAATCACAACTGAATAGGATATGTGTCTGCTATTGAGAAATATTTTTGAGATTTTATATGTATTCTTTGATATTCCCCTTGAAACTAGTGAAATCTAGCCGTGAGAAATGTAAGACTATCAAAAAAATGCCCATCTTAGAAAGTTTTAAATAGGCAGTTTGCCTCTTATTATTTTTTTTTCTCTTAAATATGGGTTGTTATCTTAATTGCCAATTCCTGACTGATGAATATTTACCTTAATGCAGATTTTTTTTTCAAATAACAGACAAATTATTGAAGAAATACCAGTTTTTTGACCCGTGAGAAATGTAAGACTTTTATATTTTTGTACATTTTCTGAAATGTTGAGAATTTTTTCTTGCTAAATACATTAAATTTGATGAAAACAACCAAAATCACAACTGAATAGGATATGTGTCTGCTATTAAGAAATATTTTTGAGAATATATATGTATTCTTTGATATTCCCCTTGAAATTAATGAAATCTAGCCGTGAGAAATGTAAGACTATCAAAAAATGCCCATCTTAGAAAGTTTTGAATGGGTAGTTTGCCTCTGTATACTTACTTCTGTTAAATATGGATTGTTTTCTTAATTGCCAATTCCTGACTGATGAATATTTACCTTAATGCAGGTTTTTTTTTTCAAAAACAGACATATTCTTGAAGAAATACCAGTTTTTTGCCCGTGAGAAATGTAAGACTTTTCTGTTTTTGTACATTTTCTGAAATGTTGAGAATTTTTTGTTGGTGAATACTTTAAATATAATGAAAACAACCAAAATCACAACTGAATAGGACATGTGTATGGTTGAGAATTTTTTTTGAGATATTACATGTATTCTTTGAATATTGCCTTTGAAACCATCAAAGTGTAGCTGTAAGATTATCATAAAAAAATGTCCATCTTTAAAACTTTAAACACTTAATAACTATCATTATTTTTTGTTTTGTTTTAATATGATTGTGCTTGTCATCTAATGCTGATTCCTGATTGATTAATATTTTAACTTAATGCATATTTTTGATAAAGCACATTTGTTAGAAAAGGGGTATTTGAAAAGCAACATATTTGGAGTTATGGGACTTTGATTTAAAATTGCTTATTAAGTTGAATTATTTCAAAACTGAAAGGTATCAATGTGAAACTTGGAACACAATATAATACAATCTATATGTATTGTCAATCATTACAGATATGTTTAACTTTTTTTCTTCTTAAAATTATCTTTTTAAAAGTATAAAAGATATCATTCATAATTAATCTTGAAATACTTGTTTGTATGATGACAGGCACTTTGTCAACATTGCTTATTATTTGAAGGATGATTTCAAAACAATTAAAGCTATCAACTTGAATTATTGATTATCTTGCCAAGGCTTAGTTATAAGGCAATGGATGCTATTATCCTAAAAGCAATATATATACTTAAAAATGTTATGCTCCTTATAAAGTTGTTTTATAAAAAATTGTTATTAAAAGTGATGCCCTATACAGATGACTGTTGTTAAATTTATTTTCTCTCTAATTTTACAGAAACAGCAGCAGATTATAGGCAAAGGAAAGCTATTTCTGGATCTTTCGCAAAATACATGATGTACAAATATTCTGCAAGAAACATCAACCTGACAAAAAGGAAGTGGTGTAGATCTGTTGGTATATCTGCATATTGTTGGTGATACAAAATGTGTAATATGAAAACATTGAAGAAAGACTTGACAAATGCAAAATATGTGATGCAAGAATTCAGTATAAGTAAAATTACCAGATTTTCATTTCAAATGAAAAAGAATTGTAGCCCACAGGATCAGTCCTCATCTTTAGTCAGTGGTCAGGCTTAAAAAGTATTTTTTTCCAGAAGACACAAGTGCAAGTAAAAAAGGCACATTTCACTTTTTCCACTTGAATTATGTTGGATTAAATTAAGAGTTATCAAAAAGTATGGAAAATATAGTTAATTTGGCAATTAATGTTTAAGAGTGCCAAAATGACAGGAAATGTTTCTTTTCCTTATTTTGTCAATATTGAATTGTATGATACTTTTGATGAAATGACAATAAAACTGTCAGTGAAAGTAAATTCAGAGAATTTTGATAATAAACAGACCAATTAAAGTGAACTAAATGTGGTAAAGAAGACATTATGGAGTTAACAAGGAGATACCAAAAGTGTAAATGAATGTACTAACAATAAATTACATCTATATTATTTCATAGACTCTGTGAAAGGATTATAGTCAGATCTGAATAGGAATCATAAGATTATAACATGTTATAACTGAAAGAAAGCTGAGAAACACCCATCATGGGGAAAAGTGTATTTGACATTTACATTCATATTATCAATTGTTAGAAACGCTCAAGTATTGACATGTAACACCTTAGTAGGTAATCTTCTATTTAACTTGGTTAACCTAGGAATACTAGATCAATTCATACAACCTTCAGTCCTTTATCTTCATGATTTATCATGAGGGGATCCAGGCAGATAATTCAGTGATAGACTATAGCTTCATTATTTTTTTTCCTATTTTGTTAATATCTATTCCATAATATTGAAATACAACAATAAAACAATAATTATAGGACCTTATCTATTGCATTGTCAACTTTTTAGCTCGACTATACAAAATACATGTATATGGAGAGCTGTCCTACTCGCCCCGGCGTCTGCGTCCAGATTTCAGATTAAAGTTTATGTGCAGTAAAATACATTTCACTATAACTTTGTCATTTCTTAAGGTATCAACTTCAAATATATGTTCCTTATCACCAACTTCATCTTATGTGACAAGCTTTATACCTCTAGCACCAATATTTTCAGATTTATTTTCCCTTGATCTTACAATTTTCCTTAAAAAATACTATTTTTTACTGTTACTTATTTATTTCTAAAGGGATCAACCTCATACTTCAAATATATGTACCTTATCATCATCCCCATCTTATGTGACAAGGTTCATATCTCTTGCACCAATATTTTCAGATTTATATCCCCTTGAACTTACAATTTTCCTTAAAAATATTATTTTTACTGATACTTATTTATTTCTAAAGGGATCGACTTCATACTTCAAATATATGTACCTTATCATCATCCACATCTTATGTTACAAGGTTCATAACTCTAGCACCAATATTGCAAGAATTATCTCCTTATAAACTTAGATTTTTTTACTAGAAAAATGTTATTTTTTACTTTTTAAGTTTTAAAGGTATCTACCTCAACATTCAAATTATTTATTCCTTATCATCAATTACATTTTATGTGACATTATGCTCATAACACTTGAAGCAATATTTACAGATTTATCTCTCTTTGAACTTAGAATTTTCGTTAAGAAATATTATAACTTCTTTACTTTTTAAGGTATCTACTTCAAATATATATTTCTTATCATTACACACATATTGTGTGACAAGGTTCATAACTCTAGCGTGACTATTTCTAGAATTATTCCCCTTGATCTTTGAATTTATGTTAACAAATTTTTTTACTATAACTTAATACATGATTGTACATAATTGATTTTTGTGTCGCCATATAGGCGACATATAGGGATCACTTCTCCGTTGTCTGTCTGTCCGTCCGTCACAAAACTTGTCCGGACTACTCCTCATAAACTACTGGTGCAATTTCATCCGAAATTTACAGGAATGATCAGTACCAAGTCTAGTTGTGCATATTAGCAGCATTTTCCTGTTCAATGATTTTTGTCAGAGTAATGGCCCTTTAATAATTTTTAATTTTGAAGTTTGTCCAGACAACTTCTCTTATACCACTAATGCAATTTCAATGAAACTTTACAGGATTGATCTGTCGCTCAAGTCCTTGCGCATATTGCACGGGTTATCTGGTTGAATTATTTTGGCCGAGTTATGGCCCTTTGATAAAAGGTGTTTTTTTCTGTGAGTTGCCAGATACGCCAAAGCTTGTCCAGACTACTCCTCATAAACTATTGGTGCAATTTTATCCAAACTTTACAGGAATGATCAGTACCAAGTCTAGTTGTGCACTGTCCATCTGTCTGTCAGTCTGTCACAAAATTTGTCCCAACATGAAAATGGCCATCATTAGACAACACATGTGATTACTGATCGCTCTTGTTCTTTCATAGTTTTGTCCTCCTTATTTTATTAGTCGAGCTTGGCTGTCTCCTGTGACAGCTCTTGTTATTGTATTAAACAATAATGCTTCATTCAGTTTTACATAAGAAACAATTATAGTTGTATACCAGGTAAAGCATATTTGAAAATATGTAAAGATGACTAATTGAAGCTATTGAAGCTGTCATCAAAATGCCTTAACAGTTGCGATAAACCATAAATTCATCTGATATTGCTGTGTTTTACCCTGAACACTTATGTCTAGGGTTAGGACACACTTTGTCTGACACAATTGAAGTACATATGTATCATTTGTTATTTGAAACATAATCATAAGCACTACGACTAGCATTATTTCTGGTCCAGACTGGAACCCGAGTAGAGCCACTGACATTCCTTAAGCTAGCTATTATAGCTTCATTACATGAAAGAATCTAAAGTCCCTGTCAGGAGTCGTATCCACAGTGGTAACGGGCTAGTGGTTTAAAGTCAACAACCATAACCACTCTGCCAGAGATGTCCCCTGATAAAAACTTCACACATTGATAGAGACCATTTTGAAGAATTACAGTGCCAGAGAATCACTACTTTACCTTGTTTGAATTTTTTAATTAGAATTTTTTTTTACGAAAAAAGAAATAGAGGTATTCACTATTGTTGCAGTCATGGCAGTGTTCCTGTTGTTGTCCGCAAACTTACACCTTGATCATAACATTACTAAGATCCTGCTGTATTGTCCTCATACTTTGCCACAAAATGAGCCTTGTCACAACATAATGGGTTTGCGACCAGCATGGAACCTGACCAGCCTGCGCATCTGCACAGTCTGATCAGGATCCATGCTGTGCCCATTCAGTTTCTCTACTTGTAATAGGGTTTGTAAGTGAACAGCATGGATCCTGATCAGACTGCAGTAATGTGCAGGCTGGTCTGGATCCATGCTGGTCGCAAACCCATTATGTTGGTTTTGTCGTGACACGGCTCAAATATCTTTGGGCAGGGCCTTGAAGTAGACTAGACAAAAGTTGACCTTCATTCATAAATGATCCTGACCTTCATAGTCAAATGTCAAAATTTTGATTTATTTTGCTATTAGTGGCTATAACTTTGATAATTTTGAATGGATTTTCTTCAAACTTGAAAACAACAATCTGTTAGGATAGACCTTCAAACTAATCAGACACAACTTGACCTTCACTCATAATGATCTTGAACTTGAAGGTAAGTTATTGCATTGACCGTCAAGGTCAAATTAATGAAATCCATATAACCAGCTATAACTTTAAATGACATTGACCATCCAGGTCGGATGATTGAATTTCGCTTACATTTTCTTAACTTAGTCATTTATTTATGGAAATGATTCATAACTTAGTCATTTATTTATGGAAATGATTTATACTTAGACAAAACAAGTGTGACTAAACAGATCAGTTAAACTACAAAAATGTGCATATTACTAACCTATAATTTTATTAATATTATTATTTAAATATTCAAAGTGCTTGATAGCTTAAAAAGGATTTTTCTCTAGGTGAAATGTGCAAATTTCTGTTTTAATGATTTTGCATTAAACTTTGGTTGCTACAAACCACTGAATGTATTCAAACTGGAACCAGTCATACTGGTTATAACATAAAATTCTTACACCAGCTGTCAGTACAGATCTGAACATCTAGCTTAAGCATAATTGTTTTCGGCAATATGCTCTGCAGAGTTTTCTGTAAACAGTTACCCGTGAGCTAGAAATTCCCTTTAAAGCCAGGGGTGTAAGCAAGGTTTTTTAGCACCCGCGCAAACAGTAGATTATCCTGTCTGATATGCAAGAAATTGTTGTTGTGACATGTTTACCAATACCTCTAGCATGGATAATTCAGATCTGATAAGGAAAAAAATACTCTTAATTTGAGACTATCTAGCAAGCAGTTAGCATCTAGGACAAATACTGATAAATATAAAGTATATAAAATGTCTAAGTATACTTATATTATAAGTTTTATTCTGGTGCAAGCCAGAAATGATGTCTAAGTGTATGTTCTTTCTTCACTCCAGTTATGGTTGAAACTTGCCATATGACTTCTCCAGTGTCAGTTTTATTATAAACCCACTATATCCCGCGCCCCTAAAGATAGTAAACAGTAAAATAACTTACTTAAAATTAATATATTAATTATTGATAAGATTAATTTTTGTACAACTGTTTTGCTGATTTGTGTTTTGATATATATGAAAGATCTGGGTATTTATTTAATATTTGGTATTCGACTGGTATGTATAAGTACCAGGCAGAAACGAATATAAAAGGACATTTCGAAGAGAAGATGTGCACCTCTTTCCAAGCTTGAAATATGGTATTTCCAGGTTATGTTTCTTTATTACATACTTATAAATAAAATGATGAGAAATATTGATGAAATTAAATGCTTATTTTCACTTTCCTTATTTTCACTGCAAAAAAAAATATTTTCCACTGCATTGAAACATATTTTCACCGGTGTCTTGCCAGACTAATTTCTGCTATATTCAGCCTTTCATATTGTGATGTCAATAAAGAGAAATGCATATAATAAACAAGTAAATTTAAGTATTTTCTATAAATAGTTTGTAGTATGAACATTATCATGTTTCACTTGTGGCAACCACCACTCATGAAATATTTATGTTTATACCACGCAATGAAAATAAATATTGTATTTATAGAAAAAACTTGGCTATCCTCTATTTCTTCAGTTATAATTTATAATGTTTATTACCTGACTGTAATGACTTGAAAAGTGAAAACTTGATTACAAGTCTAAAGATCATGTTTATGATTGTAACATGTTTTTTTGGGGTTATACATTATTTGGAAATATAAAATGTTGAGCACCTATAGTTTGGTGCTTAAAATAAATTTGGTACCCAATCATTCCTGCAATAGTGTATTCTGCAACCAGTGATGCTTGAAAGAATGTGTAGATCTCCTCTGCTAAAACGAAAGATCTAGCATGTAAGTTTATAGGACAGCACAGTGCAGTTAAAAGGCACAGACACTTGGGATGTAGAGCTCGTGTGTGTGTATTATTTTAGAACTTGAAATATGATTTTTTTTATGCCACCGCAGCATCTGCGATGCGGTGGCATATAGCGATTCACCTGTGTGTGTGTGTGTGTGTTTGTGTGTGTGTGTGTGTGTTATATAGATTATATAGTGAACTTAAAAAATCTTCTTGTGAAAAACCACTTGTCCAATTTCAACCAAACTTGGCATGATTGATCCTTGGGTGAAGGGCTTCCAAAGTTGTTCAAAGAATTTCATTCCATGCAGAAATCTGGTTGCCATGGCAACCAAAAGGAATTATAAGAATAAATTTAAAAAATCTTCTTGTAAAGACCCAGAAGGCCTAGAGCTTAGATATTTTGCATAAGGCATTGTCTGGTAGACTTCTACCAAGATTGTTCAAATTATAGCCCTGGGGTCAAAATCGGCCCCACCCTGGGGGTCATTGATTTTCACTATATGTACATATAGTAAAAACTTAAAATACCTTCTTGTAAAGACCCAAAAGGCCCAGAGCTTAGATATTTTGCATAAGGCATTGTCTTGTAGACCCTTACCAAGAGTGTTCAAATTATAGCCCTAGGGTCAAAATCGGCCCCACCCTGGGGGTCATTGAATTTCACTATATGTACATATAGTAAAAACCTAAAATACCTTCTTGTAAAGACCCAAAAGGCCTAGAGCTTAGATATTTTGCATAAGGCATTGTGTAGTGAACCTCTAGCAAGATTGTTCAAATTATAGCTTTGGGGTCAAAATCGGCCCGCCCCTGGGGTCATTGGTTTTCTTTATATGTATATTGTAAAAACTTATAGTAAAAACTTTAAAAAAATTTCTTCTAGCAATTGACAATGCTAGAGGTTAGATATTTTGCATGAAACATTGTGTAGTGAACCTCTAGCAAGATTGTTCAAATTATAGCCCTGGGGTCAAAATTGGCCCCACCCCCAGGGGTCGTTGATTTTCACTATGTACATATAGTAAAAAATTAAAAAATCTTCTTGTCTGAAGGTACAAGGCTTAGAGCTTTGATATTTGGTATATAATATCATCTATGGGTCCTCTACTAAAGTTGTTTTAATTATGCCCCTAGTGAAAAAATTGCCCTGCCCTAGAGGCGATAGTTTTCCTTATATGTATAAAGTAAAAACTTGAAAAACCTTCTTCTCTGAATTGACAAAGGCTAGAGGTTAAATTTATGGCATGAGACTTTGGGAAGTGAACCTCTACTAAGATTGTTCAAATTATAGCCCTGGGGTCAAAATTGGGTCCGCCCCGGGTTCATTGATTTTCATAATGTACATATAGTAAAAATAAAATAAAAGCTATTTTTGTCTGAAGGTACAAGGCATAGAGCTTTGATGTTTGCTATATAATATCATCTGTAGGTCCTCTACCAAAGTTGTTCAAATTTTTCCCCTGGTGTCAAAATCGGCCCTGCCTTAGGGCAGTGATTTTCATTAAGAACACATAATAAAAACAGAAAATAAAACAAATGTTTTCTGAATGGGAGGAAGCTACAGCTTAGATATTTGACTTGAAATGTTGTTTAGTGGACCTGTATCAAGATTGTTTTGAATTAAACCCTTGGGTCAAAATTTTGCCAACAGGGACAGTGACCTACTTTCTTGTCCTTTGATGTACAGCAATGAAATTTTGACCATGTGCACAGTTTTAGTTGTAAAATTGAACTTTTATATCAAGTGACCTAGATTTTGATTATGTGACCTACTTTCTTGTCCTTTGATGTACAGCTATGAAATTTGAACCATGTGCACAGATTAAGATGTAAAGTGAACTTTGATATCAGCTGACCTAGATTTTGACAAAGTGTCTTACTGTGTTGTCCTTTGATGTAGTCATGAAATTTAGGCTGTCGTCTGCTTATCTTTCTGCAAGGGAATGCTAGCAGTTTATAGTAATACGTTGGTTTTGCATTGGTACCGGCTCATCCAGACAATAATATACGAGGTTAATAAAAGACCCGTTCTTCAACAGTATTTGTTCCTACACTTCTATTTAGTGTTGTATTAATGCGGTGGCATAGCATTTTCTCAAATGCAATCTTGTTTCAAAACAGCTTATATTAATTTTTTTACATATATGATCAGTACATGTGCTGGGATTGACAAAGATATATATCTTATTTGGATTTTAAAGGCACCTCAAGTGTCTGTGATAAAAGGTATCTATCACAGGGACACAGCCCAGTGTTGGGATAGTGTAAGAAAGTAATTCTAAAAAAATATATATACTGTATATATAATAAAGTCTATATATTATATATACAGTATATTTTTTTTTTTAGAATTACCTTTTTACACTATCCCAACACTGTGCTGGGTCTGTCACAGTGTGGTATCTATAGGTTTAAAGCACCAGCCTGTTCAAGTATTACCCTATGTAAAATTAATTAATACCCGCTGGTGTTATTATTTATCACAAAACGTCTGTTGATAATTTCTTAACAGATCATAAGGATTATTTGAACGGATGCAGATCGTGGCCGAGATGATCGACTCGGTCGAGTTCATTTAGGGCCGAACAAGATGATTTCAATTTACTACTCGGCATTTGTGTAATTCACTCATAGATGGACAGCAACATTCACTACTGTATGTTTTTATTTTAAAAACATAAGGAGTGGTCCATTAGTTACTTCATATTTACTTCATAGTAGATCTATGCAAAATATAAAAATCCAAATTAATTTGTAGAAAATCATGAACATCCGAGCGGCTATTTTAAAGCCGAAACATTGATTAAAATTGTTATTATTTACACGTAAAAACAGTCAAACTCCTTCGCTTTAACCATTACTTTATTGATGCAATGAAATATTGACAGTATTTAATTTAATTGCAACAGCAAATGTTCTCCACTAAAATAGTCTTACGTTTCTCACGTCTGACATTTTTCACGACCCTCCCGTGAGATTCGTAAGATCTTACATTTTTCACGGGTCTGACGAATCTCACGCTACACCGGTATATACCTGACAAGGTGCTTGAATGATAAAATGCTACAGTCTCGACTTTTCACCTAACGGAATGAACGTTAAAACGTCTAATTCATCTCTTCACACTATTTTATATACGATAATGAATGAAAAATGTAAGAAATGGCGGGAAAAAAAATTTGTTCATATTGTGATCATGATTTTTGCAAGCGTCTAGAGATACTGCTACAAACACTGAATTGCGTTAAATTGATTCTAATTCTGTGTATATTATATCCGCTATTTAGTGTATGCAGGGGTACGTAGCTGGTTAAACCGAGTGTGGTCATTGGTCGGAGCACTTGTTAAAGAACCTGAGATTACAAATACAGAGGAACCTGTCACTGAAGAACATATTTCTGAATGGGACAGGAAAATTAGGGCTGCTAGAAATCACTACTTGATAGAGGTAAGGGATTTAAAAAAAGAAGTACACGTAAATAATTAAAGCATTTTAATGACTGCTTTTGAATTGTATCACTTGGCTGTACAATATATATTTGCCAGCTTTGGAACTACTATCCAGTATAGTCTATATTGGATGGTTTAGACTTGGTGTGCATGATCTTTCCTGCTGTATGCAGGATTAATTTTTGATTTCCATACAAAATACTTATTCAATGTAACTGTTTGATTGATTATTTAATTATGATTTTGTAATATAGAATGACGCTTCATTTAATCATTAGTAGGAAAAATGTAATCAAAACAGAACATAAACTATTTAACAAAACATTGTACATAAACATACATATATTATCAACAATTTCTTAGCAATCTTTAATTTGAAACTATGAAAAATTTAAGACTTGTGTAACTGTTCTATTTCAAAAAGTAGAATATACATAAGTTAGAATATAATTTTCTTTTCAGGTAGTTTAAGTGTTGGACATGCTTTCAAAGGTCAGAGGGACAGAAATACGTGATAATGTAAAAAGAAACATGGGAAAGTAAGATTTTTGTAAATTCTATTGCATACTTATAATCTATACTACACTGGAGTTTTAAAGCGGTCTTTTAAATTTTCAGCATTTATGCTAACTTTTTATTTTTGTTAAAGCTCACTTGTAAAAAGATAGAAAAGTTGTTCATTAAGTCAAGATAACTTTCAAGATATCTAAAGGGCAGATAACCATGAAAAACATTTTTGCTTGTTATTTTTCCATTTTTCATAAATTTCTTCTTTTTTTTCAGTGAAAATGATATAACAAACGCCATTGGACATTTACATATCCTCCAGACAGACGAGGGGTGGTGAGAGAAGGTCATATATCTAAAAGCATCACACCTCCAAATTCGTGCTAATATTCATGGATATTTAAAAGTATAACTTTGTGAAGTAACTAAAAGGAAGTAAATTATACGTTAGTGACAATTATCAAAAGGAGGTCAAAATATGCAAAATAGCACTAAATATTTTAGTAATGCTGTAGAAATATAGTTAAAATACTGAAAATCTGTCATTAATTGTTGAAACATTATTATCCGAATCTAAATTATAACATTTTCATTATTTTGTTTGATAAGGCAAACTTTGATAGAAATATACATACATTGTTTTGTTCATTAATATTTGTATATGTTTTCTTAGTTTCATTCATGTCATTGTTTTTGTAATATTTTTTGTTTTGTTGTTAACTTATTTTATGTTTTATTTTGTTTAATTTATGAAAAGTATTTAGACTTGCAGTCAATTTACTAAAACTGTATGTATCAGCTTTAAATTGCAACTTTTATTTTAAATAAAAAAATCAAAACATACATGTAAAAGGATATTTTTGCTTTTAGTTTTTATGCCCCCGGGCATATAGTAATTGAACCGTCCGTCTGTCCGAGCAAACATTTTGGGTTTAGGGGCTATATAACAGTAAAGAGAACAAAAGGTTCATTCCGTGATCAAAGGGTTTATGGGCTAGTAGCCCTTAAGAAAACAAAGAAAAAAGCCCCTAAACCCAAAATGTTGGAACGTCCGTCTGTCCGTACAAGGTTAACCTAGAACGGCAAGTTGGATTTTTCTTAAGTTCTACCTGTACCTATTGCTTCTTAGTTTACACACTTACTAATCAATACAAAGTACATGATCTGGTCAAGTTACATAACTATGGCTTCTATATTTACCAAGTTATTGCCCTTTTCAGCACTGAAATGAATAATGGTTAACCTAAAAAGGCAAGTTGGAAATATCTTAAGTTCTATCTATACTAATGGCTTCATAATTTCCACACTTACTTATCAATACAAAGTACATGATATTGCCAAGTTATATAACTGTGTCATCCATATTTCCCAGTTATTTCCCTTTTTTCACTTTGAAAATAGGGCCTTGTATGGTTAACCTATTCCGGCAAGTTGGATTTATCGTAAATTTCTCTTAATTGCTTAATTTATTTAATGATATCTTGCATATTTGGTAGGTGGATACCTTTAATGGTCCTCTAATTTTTGTGGAGTAAGTGGTCTCTAGGGTCAAGGTCACTGGTTTAGAAAATAAATTAAACATTTTTGCTCATACAGCCTTTATTTTTTGGTTGATGTCTTTCATGTTTAATACAAACATGCCAAGGGAGGTCCTCCTTCTTTGGGTATAGTAAGGGGTCATTTGGGTCAAGGTCAATTTCACCAATGTCAAGGTCACCAATGTTAAAAATAGATTTTTACAGGTGTATTAACCATATTCTATAGACAGATGTCATTTATAATTGATAGGAACATAAAATTTGACGGAGTTAGTGGTCAGTTGGGTCAAGGTCACCAGTGCTAAAAATAGATTTTTACATTTTTGCTCATACAGCCTTTATTTATTGACAGATATATTTCATATTTGATAGGAAGATAACTTGAATGGTATTCTTCCTTTTGATTGAGTGAGGGATCAGTGTGTCAATGTCACAAGTGTTGAAAATAGATTTTTACACTTTTGCCCATACAGCCTTTATTAGTCCCCTACCGGTTTAACCGGAGGGGACTTTAGGTTTACCCTCCGTCCGTCTGTCTGTCAGTCCGTCCGTCCACAAAACTGGATCCCGCGATAACGTAAAAAGTACTGAAAATATTTTTATGAAACTTGATATATGGATAGATGGCAGTATGGAGATTATGCACGTCTTTTTTTTCTTCCTATGTTGAAAATTCTGGTTGCTATGGCAACAAATAGTCTGAAAATATGGCAAATTTAACACATAAACTGGATCCAGTGATAACTCAAAAAGTACTGAAAATATTTTTATGAAACTTGAAATATGGGTAGATGGCAGTCTGGAGATTATGCACATCTTTTTCTTTTCTTCCTATATTGAAAATTCTGGTTGCTATGGCAACAAATAGCCTGAATTTCAAGATTTCTGATTTAAATTTTTCAGCTTTTTCACTATATGTTCTTTATTTCTTAAGGTGTTTACTTCAAACTTTAAATATAAGTTTCTGGTCATCAACCACATCATATGTGACAAGGTTTATAACTCTAGCACAAAAATTATCAGTATTACCTCCCTTGAACTTAGATTTTTTAGGGGGAAAAAATTTTGTCTTTTTTAAATAACTTCTTTATTTCCTAATGTATCTACTTCAAACTTCATATATATGTTTCTTATTATCACTCGACATTTTTGAGAAGGTTAAATACTCTAGCAAGACTATTTCCAGAATTATGTCCCCCTTGAACTTAGATTTTTTTCGAGAAATTGGTATTTTCACTCCAACTTCTTCTTTCCTTATAGGATTTACTTTAAAATCCCACATCGTAATAATATGACAAGGTTGTATAAACATAATTTCCTTACTAGGCATGGAAACTTAACACATTACTGTGATATAGACAAACTTAGAACTCAAAAGATTTAAGTTTATTCATGTCATTCATTCACTGGTAAAATTGAATGGCAAATGGCCCATCAGAATGTTGCTGGGGTTCTAACAGGTAGGGGACTTATGGATTGCTTGCAATACTATGATAATTGCTTGTTTATTGACAGATATATTTCATATTTGGTAGGAAGATAACTTGCATGTTATTTTTACTTTGGATGGAGTTAGGGGTCAGTTGAGTCAAGGTCACAAGTGCTAAAAATGGATTTTTACACTTTTGCCCATACAGCCTTTATTTATTGACAGGTGTATTTCATATTTGGTAGGAAGATAACTTGCATGATATTCTAGGTGTCAGTGGGTCAAGGTCAAGGGGACCAAGTATAGATTTCTTACATTTATATATATTTGATAAAGTTGAATATTTATCACTTCACAAGTAATAGCAATGACTTTGCAACTTAAATAATTTTTTTATTTCACAATTACAAAATGCCATGACTCGGTCAAGCTATATAACTTTTGTTAACAATTTTTTGGCAATGATTCTGTCCATAACTGGGTGAATGGGTAAACATTTTTTGCAATATTGCTACTGACAAGAATTGGAGCCGTGGGCATTTGTGTTTAACAAACACGTTCTTGTTTGTTATACATTTCATTAGAGGAAAGTTCCTTATTTAAAATAATAGAATGAGTTATATTAAATTTGGATTGGCCAGAAAATATTTATAAACTGGTAAAACAAGAAGGATAAGGGAAATGATCAGATTAAGGTCAGGAAATGGTCAGATTTAGGACAGAAAAGGGTTAAGATTTAGGTCTGAAAATGGTCAGATTGAGGTCGGAAAATAGTCAGAAATTGGTAAGATAATGGATAGATTTGGGTCAGAAAATGGTTAGATTCTGACGTCTACCTGACGTCAGATTATTACGTCAAAAAAAACTTTCAAATCCAATCGTTTTTCCGACGTCAGAACCTGACTGAAATCTGACGTCAGTGTGACGTCTTGTGTTTGCTGGGGTATATGATCAACAAGGAAAAACAACGTTCATTCCAGGCATATTGCCTAGCAACGCATGGTCCCAATAAGACACCGACATAGAACGGAAATGACACAAAAGGCGGATCAGAGAAGAGGCAAATGAAATTATATTTGTGTAAGTAACAAGTTGATTAGAACCATCTCACATGATCACATGTGACCCCTTGATGATGTAAAATGGAGGAGAATTGAAGAGAAAGTGAATCTGTCGTGAGACAGTATTAATGCTCCCGATGCAATATTTTCGCCATTGGGATTTCGGGAATGTTGTAAACCGGAGAGGAATTGAAAAGAAATTTTGATGAATAAAATAATTAAGAGAAGGAATTACTTACAGTACACAACAACACATAATGAGACAAACAAAACATTTAAATCGTCCGCATACTAACAAGACAAAGCAAGGTACACCATGCCTTTGAACGGTTTGTATCAAAAGCATCACCAACACTGGAGTTTAACGATAGCTTGCTAATTTCCAGCTGTAAAGAAAAAAGCAGATATAAATTATTGAAAATTAAAACATAATACATGTATAAAACAACATTATGTACAATATCTGCTTTCCATGCCAATTTCAAGTTGACACGAGCCTACTCTGCCTATGACCTACTTAGTTGGTATCCCGTATTATAAACGGTTGAAGCATAATAATGGCATAACCACGCACGCCATGTGGAAATTCAGCTTTCAAACGTAGAATGTTCAGAACTATGTGAAGAATTCTACGTCATCACTGTATGTTGGATCAAGGCAGATACAATTATGTCTGGGAAAAAATCAAAATGGCACAGCGCATGTAATGTGCAAGTATTAAAATTGCTCGTTAATAATTTACAACGTACGTAGCATGATGCACTTTTCATTGCAGTACACTTTCTTATATATTTGTCTATCAATAGTATCTTATAATATCTTATCACTTGACATATAATATGCACTACCAACAACTACAAATTAAAATTTCTCTTTCACGACTTCCCAAAATTATGTGTGCCAAGTTTTAGATAATCCACACGTTTTTGTATTGTAACCTCATTTTTTTAACTTAATTATCTGACTCTCTATAAACATTTCACTATTGCGTAATCCAATAAACTTTTGAGTGACTGCAAGAGAAGACGGATTTCATTATGAGAAATTTATACTGTATACATGTAAAAATATAGGTTATTAAAGGGTTTTAAATTTGTAAAAGCATGTACCATTATTATCAAATACATTTTGAGTTAAAACAATGATTTACAGTCTTATAAATAATTATTGTTGAAAACATGTTATTAGATGTATATCAAATACATTGTGAGTTAAAACACAATGACTTATATTATATGTGCAGAATCTTAAATATTATGATTTTTTTTAAGTTAAAACACAACGAATTCGAGTATTAAAGATTATGAAAACATGTTATTACTCATAGATCTATATCAAATACATTTTGAGTAAAACACAATTATTTAAAGCCAAAGGCAAACTCCAAGTCATTAACCGGCTTTAAATGGAGTCACTGCCATTGTCTGAAATACACAGATGGGCATCTGATGTCTTCCTCGACCAGTAAAGCTACAAAGTTATCATTGTAATCATTTCAGTGTTGGCATAAGTTAAATACAATTCAATAGAAATCACAATTGAATAAACAACAAACAAAAAAGAACATGTAACAGATATTAGGAGAGCTTTATTGGTTATTTAAAGTTTTAAATAATTTTAGAAAATTTCTTTTGCATATTTTAACTATGTTAATGTTAATGGCACCCTCGCATGTTTATTTCACGAATTATGCGGACAAATATGAATCGGAATACGATAAAGCTGATGTAGAATTTAGAAATTACTTTCATATAAATTAATAAAATTGATTTTAATTTCAAATACACGGAAACCTTTTCACATTTAGCAACTCAAGCTTGTTTCTGTTGTTTTTTTTTATTACATTTTCGCACAACGCTGAACACGTATAGTAATTGAAGTCACAATATAAAAAGTTCATCAAATCTTAATATTGACACATTGTAACACTCATAGCAAAGCAACGTTGATGCTCCTGAAACAATAATAATATCGTCATTGCGTCAGAATTTAAGGAATTTGTGAAAACAAAATGTCATTCGTAGTTCATGTATGCCACTATGAAAAAATATTCCGAAATAATTAAAGCACGCTGCAATTGATCTCACCTTAAAAAATGTCATTTTGTGCAGAAATAATTTGCAATACTTACCTTTAGTGATGACGTAAGATTCTTCACAAAGTTCAAAAGTGTAGTAAATAATACCACAAAGTATTTTCAGACGCGCAATTTCCCACGAAGGTGGTTATGCCACAGTACTACTACATTGTTTTGGGAAATATTTCGCTGATTCCGCGATGCCAACTAGTAATTAAGTATGTAAACCTTTGCCAACTTTCGATCAACATGAATGCAGTAGATTCCATGGGGCGATAATTGAACATTCAATTGATAATAATCGGTTTTTTTAAAAGTAAGTCATTGATGCATAATTTATCTTGATCTTCTCACATTCATAGCTTTGAGATAACTATGATATTGAATGTTGATTGAATGTTCTTCTTACAGTTGATTTTTGTTTTTCATAATTTTTATTGCCATGAGGTTAATTTGAATCAATGCTAGAAAATGATGTGTAAATAATGTGTCAGAAAACGATATTTAAAGTTAACAAGATACATGGTCGTATCATTGTAAGGTCAATCAAATCCATTGGTCAAGAATCCCAGCTTTATTTAAATCTTATACTATAAATGAAGTAGATCTAATTTTATGACTTTTTAAAGTTTTAATGTAATAATCTTTAAAAAATGAAAAAGTAATTCAATATAAAACATTTAAAATCATCTTTACCTTTTTTTATACCTCATGAAGGAAGATGTGTTCACATGCAACCACTCAACATTAAATTGAAAATTAAGTTAAAAATTAAGTTGTTAAAAACTTCTAAACAGATTAAAGATTCAAATAACATGAGGTCACGAAACAACAATTAACGTGCTTATAATCTAAGATTGGCACAAACGAACACTGCTTATCTATTTTTGTTACAGCGTAAATGATCCCCAATCAACATCTATGTCAACGAGACAGCAATTTGAGGTATCGTGCGAAGAATGTACTTTGAAATTGTTATATGATTACATATGAAAAATTACAAGACAATTTACAATTCTTTATCATCAGGCAATAAGCCGAAGATATGTCTGAAAGAGCAACAAATATGAAACAATAACCACCAAACTAAACACATTACAACGTATAATTTCTTTCCTTTAGCTGTTGTTTCATCAATTACCTTTAGTGATGACGAAATTTTTCATACCGAATATTGCTTCCAAACATATTGCAACGCGCAATTTCCCATAGGGGCAGTTATAGGCACCGGGTTGCAAAGCACCATTGCATTGTTCTAAAAGGGAAATATTTCACGGATCCAATGATGCCAACTTGCTAATTGCCAATATAATATTACTATTACCATTTACACCATGTTTATTTTATCAGATGCAAAATTATATCCTCTTTATTCTGATTAAAAAATCATTTTTCGTTAACCGATGAATATAGTGTTGCCCCCACTGCCCACTATGAGGACTTACAGCAATATATCATTTGTTTCCCATTAAACTTGCCGTTTTAAAAAACTTAAATTTTGATTTTCAATTTTCAACATTTCATTATCATTTTTTTAAACAAAACAAAACAAAAACAAAAAAGAACAAAAAAACCCAACAATTGTCATCTTATAATTAAGCATGACATTTAAAATAAAACGACATAAATGATGGAATAATTGAATTTACAGATGTTTCAATGTTTTATATGAATACAGATAAATTTGTAAAATAATTAATACTTTATGGTAATGAGACGATTCATTGCAAAATTAGTCTGAAATTTAAGATTGTAACAAATGAAATATTTTAATTAATGCAAATTACCTGGTATTTAAATTACAGTTTAATTTAGTAATGCTATACATTGATTCTCCACTAAACGTCAATTAGAAAATATTCTGTCCCTCGAGTATATTTTGTAAAACTGCAGTTGCAAAATACTTTTTGGGCTTTTTATTGCATCATTACATCGTCATGTATGTAAAGCATTGAAATAAATGATCTAGTTCGTTGGATTTATACGAAAATATTATCATGCAAAGATGCTGTATAACCCATTATGTTATGTCCCCAGGCTTGTTGCCCATATTACTGTTGGTTTTATATAATTTCACATGAAACATGTGTTGAAGAAAAACTTCTCAAGTACTAAGGTTTAGTTTAAATGTCTAAGTGAGCGATTTTTATTGTATTCTACAGTGAATTTGGAAAAAAGTTACAAGCTGAAATGCATGTCCCTCATATATTGAATAGATACGTTACCGCACTTCAGGTAAACCTGAGTAAGAGTAATATGAACTTGTAACGTATTAATAGTTTACTTTTTAACTCAAGTTTTATCATATTTCATTATTCAAAAACAATTTTGACTACAATATAAATGCTAGAACCACAATGACTTTGCAATGCTGGGGAAATTTGGATTATACTTGAAAGTGAAACAGATACGTTACCATGATATCCCACTGAGAAACATTTACTATTACCAGCACTTAAAAGTAGGATCGCATTTATGCATTATTCAAACATAGGCTTTACAATACTGAATATTTTAATATATTTGGCAAACATATGTGTATATCTGATATATTTTAGTTTGTGACCAACAGATACGTTACCAACAGATACGTTACCAATATTTACTGTTTGAATCTTAATTGATGATTTTGCTCCGTTTTGAAATGGTTTCATGTAAAAAATATCATAACATAACATACGTGTAGCCGATAAACGATGCTTTGATCTCAATTTTATTGGAAAACTGAAAATGTGAATCAGAAATTTGAAATTCAATGAGTAGTTAAGTTTCCTAGTAAATAACATGTTGAAAAACAGGAAAGAAACATATAAAGATTGACTGTTTTATTTCCTGGAATAAATATATATTGATATCTTTTTAGTTTGCAAAATTTGTGTTAAAAATAAAATGTAGAGGTCTGTGTAACTTCCGGTAACGTATCTGTTTATCATAGTAACGTATCTGTTTAGTAAGAGGTTTGAGCAATATTTAATATATATTACTAAATCTTCAGCAAAACCTTGGTTTAAATAAATAATATTTGTTAGGGAATATATAACAGCACTGTAAATTAAATACAAAACATATTAAAGTACTTTTAAATGAATTCCCGTTAGATTCTACATTTTAATCAGGGTTGTATCAAGATTTTCTGTCTATGGCAGGAATGAACTAATTGGATATAGCTAGAAATCTCGGAGGTGCACATATATATGGATTGATTATTACTAAGTTGGGTTTCCTTAAGCGGTGCCATTGTTTCTGGTATAATAATTTTGTTAAATGTGTAGATAAGCATATACATGTAGGCTTACTCATATCATCGAGTAAGACAAAGTCAAGGATCGAGATTCTACCAATATAAAGAGAAAACAGTATACAGAAAAAATAACGACAATTTAACAGCAGATAAACCAAAAAGACAAAAGAAATACAGAATGTCAACTTACACTATGAAACACTCGCATTAATCTAGCTGTTACATATTCTAGTAGATGAGTGTCTTTATTAAAATGTTCTTGTTAAGTTAATTCTGTCTTAAAGTTGTTATTTGACTATTTGGAGCTACACATAGAACAAGAAAACTTTACAAAAACTGTAAATGATATTGTGTGTTCTGTTCAATGTTAAAACTACTGGTTCAGACATATTATTTATTGGTCAATTGTTTAAATATAAATGAATATATATCTACGTGTTCATGGTTTTTCATAACTTTGTTCATAGAGGAACGGTGAAACAGATACGTTACCATGATTTAATATTCGTTTCCACTTAGTGAAATGAATTTATATTGTTAAGTAAATGTGAGCTACATTGTGTCAATAGAATGGAACATCAGTATTTTTATTGATTTAAAATGCTTTTATAAGTAAATAATGTATTTGTAATAAACAAGTCTGATTAATAAGTAACATTTTCATTAGCTTAAGTTCACAAGCCATTCTTAGATGTCGATTTTTTTTAAATGCATATTGATGCATAATATTTTGTAATATATACTGGTGCTATATTGTTTAAAGAATGATAATAACTTTCTAAATTGTGTATATTCATGCAAATTATTTTTATCTAGTCTCTCAATGCAATTGTAAAAATTGTAACGTATCTGTTTTTGCACAAATCTCAAATTCTTGGTAACTTAATTTCAGGAAAAATTACAATTTTTTTGGTGAAATGTTAGAAGAACCAGTATGCGTTCAATGTTATACATGAGTAGTACCAACTAAAAAAGGTGCCTTGGTAACTATTCGCAAAAGTCAATTATACACTATTACTTACATTCTAATTTGAATGTTTAGTGGAGAATCAATGTATAGTAAATTTCATTTGATACGGTAAATGATTTTTATTTTAACTTTACTTTGGTCTAATACATTTTGATTGCAATCATTCGATGTGTATGTCCTTTTGTATTATATTTTGATGTATCAATAATTTATTTATTTTACTGTTTTTTATGCTTTAAAGTTACATTTGTGCATTTTGTTAGACACAATGAAGTAACACACAAATGTACATCATGTTATGAAATATAAATTTGCTCTTAAAAATTCAAACACTTTTGATAAAATACTTTCTACGGAGTAGTGGCGACATATAGGGATCACTTCTCCGTCGTCTGTCTGTCCGTCTGTCCGTCCGTCACAAAACTTGTCCGGACTACTCCTCATCAACTACTAGTGCAATTTCATCCAAACAGGAATGATCAGTACCAAGTCTAGTTGTGCATATTGTCAGTATTTTCCGGTTCAATGATTTTTGTAAGAGTTATGGCCCTTTAATAATTTTTATTTTTAAAGTTTGTCCGGACTACTTCTCTTATACCACTAATGCAATTTCAATGAAACTTTACAGGATTGATCTGTAGCTCAAGTCCTTGCGCATATTGCACGGGTTTTCGGTTGAATGATTTTTGGCCGAGTTATGGCCCTTTGATAAAAAGGTGTTTTTTCTCTGAAAGCTTGTCCGGATTACTCCTCATAAACTACTGGTGCAATTTTATCCAAACGTTACAGGAATGATCAGTACCAAGTCTAGTTGTGCACTGTCTGTCTGTCTGTCTGTCTGTCTGTCTGTTCGTCAAAACTGAGACAAAACTTGTCCCCAATACTCCTCATAAACCACTGGGGCAATTTCATCCTACATTTAACTTTACAAGAATTTATGTCGCCACTACTCCGATCACTTCTCCGTCTGTCACAAAACTTGTCCCAACATGAAATTGGCCATCATGAGGCGACACATGTGATCACTGATCGCTCTTGTTTAGGATTATATGTCATAACAAAAAAGTGCATACAATCTTAAAATTAGCACATGGAAACCACTCTATTTCTGAAACAATTTAATTGTCCCCGATATAATATCAACGTCATTCGGGCAGAATGTCAGGAATTTGTGAAATAAAATGTAATTTGCAGTTGTTAATACAGCACATAGAATGTCCGTTGATTTGGCAAAATATATAGGGAAGTGCAACAATGAACAATTCGTCATTAACATTAAAATAAACTTTGAACATTGTTAATCACATATTTTTTTCACATATTAGCTGGAATTGTGAATCTACAAACAATTTATTGACTTTAAGTAATGACTTAAGATTATTCACATAGTTCAATAAATAATACCGAACAATGCCACATGTATACAAAACCATTCTTAACATTCCGCTTTGTATTTTTCAGATGCGCAATTTCCCATTTCAGATACACATCGTGAATTCACGGAGTTTAATTCGTGAAATTCATAACGTGATTTCATGGAGTTGAAATTGTGAAGCCGAGAATTCTAGAAATTGAAATGTCACCACCGTATTGCCACTTTGGTGATAGTAACTTGCAGTTATTTTTTTGCATTGTTTTAAGTGATGCAATATTTGTCAAACTGTATATAGTATGGCAAATATTTTGTACATCTTAATTCAAAACAATGAAAATTACAGAAGTTTTAGTGATAAAACATTGAATATTATATCTTCAAAATTCAATTTGTTTGTATAGATACAAGATTTGATTAAAATAAGGTAAATACGAGTACGTAAATGTGACAGTGTCAGAAGAAAATGAGAAAAAAAATCAAATTAATAACACAGAATTTAATTAGAAAGAATATTTTGTTTTTAATCAAATATAATTGTTTCTTAAACTTTGTACTCTTGTCGATTTTCATTTTAACAGAAATATTTCTAGATAAATATTTTCATTTAGGATTGTTACAAATGCGTTTCGAATGTTGTTTTTTTTTTAATTAAGAATTATAACCTACGTAAATAAAGCTCGACATAGTGGGGGTAAAATTATGTACAGAAGTAAAGTAAAAAAAAAAGTGGTATAAAATTGTGTATGTGGAAAGGCAACAATAAAAATTAGTAAATAAATAAATAAAAATAATAATTAATAGACTCCTTTTTACAATTTGATGACCTCTCCCGTGATGCTGATAAATTATAGTCCCCTTAATAATTAGTCAGAAAGCATGCCACATTTCGATTTTTTTCCTTAGCCGGAACTGTGCGAATTTTTTAATATAACTGAAAGACATAAGAAACAAAACTGGATCTTAAAACCACATATAATGATAAATTCTTGAAAATAAAGATGCAAGTGCAAGTATGTTACTGACAATTATACAGTTGTTAGATGTGATAGAGACAGACACGGAGGAGAAGTTCTATGTCAGGAATGATTTTGCTTTTACTGCAAAAATTGACTGATAACTGATTTAAATGTTTTAATCATGAATTTGTTTTATTAAAATTCTTTAACTAAAGACCAATTAAACTACTTCTTGTTGGTTCTATATATACACCTCTAAGACAGTCAAATTTTATCTAACATTTTAAAACTGTTTTATTTAATATCTTAGGTCAGATTGTGAATAATTCTACATTCTTGGAGATGTAAACATTTGTTATGACCAAAAAAATTCTAATTCACCTTTTGAATCATACAGCACAAAATTTAAAAAAAGAGATCTGCAGCAGATTATCACTGGAACAACTAGGGTTACAATATCAAGTACGTGTAGTGATATAAATAATCACATACATGTAATTACAAATTCAAAAGATAGGTTGACTAATTATGATGTCATTTCTATTGGTCTAAATGACCACTTTTTGACATTTCTACTAGAAAAAATCTATCATACTTTTTTCAAAACATTAAACGTATAAATAACTGCAGTAACGAGTTTTTTTATTGAAAAAAAAATAGATGAAGCAGACTGGAGTAAATGTTTTACTTAAATCTTATAAATACTCATGGTATTTTTATATCATTGTTAAACAACATTGCTCCTGTCAAAGAAGTCAGATTATAACATAAAGATTTGGTCCTTCGATGCCATTTGAAATTTTATATAATATCAATACAAGATATTCTTATTTGTATATGGTTGCCATAAAGATTTTTCTTGTTATTATTGTAAATCAAGAAATATTGTTGCTTTTAACATATTTATTTAAGCTCGATTACGAAACAAGTTCTTGCGACTTATATTAATCACTTTCGAGCCCGCTTCCTGGAACCAACCAGTACTGGTGTCATATGAAGAAACATGGTGGTGACCTTTCAGGGCTCGAACCCATGATCCCTAGATTGAGAGTCAAACACCTTAACCACTAGGCAAGAGGAGTAAAACATGCTAAGTTTACTTATTTTTACGATCAAATTGTACAAAACAGAAATAATCCAAAATGCTTGGGGCAACATTTAAAACAATATGTTAATCCAAAACTAAAGGAAATGAAAATAATGTGTGCAAATTGTGTTTTAAAAGTGGCCGATCAAAATGATTAAGACGATTATTTTACTACTGTTCTTCTTAACTTCTTGATAAGTTACTTCTGCTTGCTTTTATTTCAAAAGCAATGTGCTTTGAACTGAATAAATGCATTTGTTTATAATGCATTATTAAAATCATATTGTTTTTACTTTAAATGTCTGCTTACTCTTTTGAAATTAAATCGTTTGATTCAAAATCATCTCTATTTTATTTCAAATTAGGGGAAACGTCTCCACATGCACCCACTCAAAGTTTGATAACACAAATTAATGATTTCTTTCCTCCGAATTTTAAAACGTTTTGAACTCGTTCTTCCAAATTCATCATACTTGATCGCTTGTTTACCTGTATTTTTCATTAAACCGTCTCCTCGTAGTCAGCCAATCAATGCATTTCGGATTTCACAACCATGAGATGCTCCTAGAAACATAAACACAGTATATTAAGATAGAATGAGATCACAAAACAAAACAAAAAATGCTGGTAATCTAAAAATTACCTCTGTTACAACTTTGCCAGGAAACACTTACAAATAATTTACTTCTGAAAAAAAAAAAAAAACAAACGAAAATGGTACCGATGCAACATTTACGTCATTGCAACAGCATTTCTGGAAAATTTGTGAAAAAAAAGTTTAAATTTTCAGTTTTTTTTCTTAGCGTGGTTTAAAAATCAGATGAAAAAGAATTAAAGATTAAAACATAGGACAAATATATCTCAAAGTTTCTATCACATGTGTGCCATTTTATAAACACCCTTTGTACATTACCCATAATGTTAATTAAAATTTACATTAAAAACACTCTTCCCAAATTTCTATAAAGGAAGTTTCTACAAATAAAAAATTGTTTTTGTATTAATTATAACTTTCGACAAAACCCCCCTTAAAACAATTTAATCAAACAAAGATCGATCGCTTAAATTTCTCGACCAATTAATAAAACAATCATCAATAGTAAACCAGTTTTTGACGTAAAAATTTCCCCTTTAATTTTTTAAAAAAGCCTAAATTTTTACCCGGGCATTGCCACTATTAAACAAATTTTAAATATTTCGCCAGGAATTCTCCGTCGACGCGCAATTTCCCACGAGGGCGGTTATGCCACAGTGCTGCTATACTTACAACCACTGCATTGTTTTGAGAAATACTTCCCAAGACGCCAGCTTGTTGATGAGTAGACAACTGTCAACGTATGATTTGCATGAAATTCGCATAGAAATGAATGCTTAAAAAAAGTCTAGGTGATTTTTTTTTTCACCACGAATCTAACTGTAATTTTATATTTCCGCTGAAATTCTTTTGAAACTGCAGAATTTGAAAATCGATCAGTTCTAATTATTTATAGCCATATTTGTCATACTGGTTGCAGCTGTAAATAGCCTAATGATGTAATAATAAATGATGGCAGATGTTTTAAGGATGTAAAAATTATACATGTACGAGACAAATTACACTTAAATGAGATAAACGGACGTTTGAATTTATATTAAAACTTGTAACTTAGGATAATGATGAGACATATAGCATTGTTTTTAATTAAATATTTCGTATTTAAAATAGCTCCTTTTTCGCATTTCAACCTGGAATGAAATATTTCCAGTTTATTTTTTAAACAGTAATTACGTTTTGTCATATTTAGTTTCGTGATCCACGTGATAGAAATGTAACGTAAAGTTGAGCCAAGTAAAATATTATACATGTATATAGTATATAATCAGTTCAATAAAAACAAACGCTGTTCTTAAGCTTTCGACGTTGAGTCTTCTTTAGAAAAAATTGATGTTTATAAAATAACAATTATTTATTTTTTACATGTGAATAGTAGCATTCAATATTACATTTTGTATATGCATACGTTGAAAAACAAAGATATTTAGTATATTTCATTTTATGTTGTATATTTTTAATGTTTCTTTTTCTTCACATATGATTATGATAAAAGTCTAGTTTACTTAACATATTCCTAGGTTTATATTTGTTTTCTGCTAGAGATCCGAGCGATTATTCTTACGTGACGTTACAATTTGATCTCACAAACAACTCTTAAAACAAACCTTAATCTTTCGACCAAATTTTTCGATCACCTCTGATGCCAAGAGCAGAACGCACGGATACATCAACTTTAAAGGGACACCACTGAGGTTTTTTGACATGACGGAAGTGGAAACATTCTCCGAGATCTGTGTACCATTTGATGTAAGTCTAAACCAACAAGTACAAATGTTGCTGCAATGCAGCAATTGAGAAGCTCCGCGCAAAAAATGTGCTCATTACAGATACCTTACCAAATTATTCCTACGCACAGGTCATGTTATATTCAGATTAAGTACTATTGTAGATTTTTTCCGAATGTTTTGTAAACCATTTTTTGCATAATTATACTTATCTTATGCACTGTCCATAATTGAAAAGAGGAGAAAGATATTTAATATAAAAAAATGCTTTCACTGATGCCTACCTGGTAAGGAAAGTAATTCCATTGAATACAAACAAGACTTGTTAATGTTATGTGACATGACTGTACTGTGTTCTGTTTGTGTCACTACTGTAGTCAGTAACATAAGATGATAAAAATATCAAAGTCTGTTTTTTATTATTATTATTATAATTGTAACAAATATACAGATAGTAACAAAAGGGACTAATATTATAATATAGTAATATTACATGCATTTTTTCATGTAAAATTAAAAAAAAAGATGGTTTCTTTCAATACTGAAAGTAGAACACACTCTGGAATGAAAAAATGGGATGAATTTAAAAAAGACTAAATTCAGGAATTTTTTGTTTGTTATACACGCGTTACATGGTGATACAGTATTTATCAATATAACAGAATACTGTTACCTGAATTTTAGGCAGGTATGAGGAAATTCACGAACATCATCTTCGTGCGAGTCAAAGATATAAAAGCTATTTGACATTGGTGATATACAAAATCAAAGCACAGAAGGCGCTGAATTTGTTTGGGTCTCAGAATGTCAGAAAGGTGAAGGTTGTGAGATTATAAACCAATTTGTTTTTGTATAGTGCCACCAATGCTTTCCAGCGTTTAAATTGTAGTAAATTGGCTAAAAGACTAATTTCAACACTGATATTCAATCCAATGTTTATTTGACTTAAATAATTTGAAAAAAAAAAGAGTTGCCTTGACCGGGATTTGAACACCAGACCTCTCGCTTCCTGGCCGAGCGCGCGAACCCCTTAGCCACGGTGAATTTAAAAACCTGAAGAAAACTATATTATTCTAAATTAGGGTTTGTAACGACGCTAACTGTTGTATAACACAGATGTAAATAATCATGGAGCTTACTATAAGCATGTATATTCATAAAGAATAAAACATTATTAGAAATCTTCGACCATTCGAGAATTATTTTGCTTGAAAATTAATGCGCCTGTCATTTGACCATCTTTGCGCAGTGATCCCCCCTTTGCACTTTTAAAAAGGGAAAGAAACCCCGTTTCAAAAAAGGGGAACTTTTTTGGGCTTTTGAAATTTAACAGCATTAGTAGGAAGGCGATGGGCCCCAAAACCAGACATTAATGTGCCTTTTTGAAAAACATTTTGAAAATGCGAACAGTATTCAAGAAATTTTTTGTTTGAAATTGGGCCCAGTCCCAAAATATTTTCCCTTTCTTAATCCAATTTTTTAATTTAAGGGCACCGGGTTTAAAAAATAACAATTTTACATGTAATTTTAACAACTCACCTAACAGGAAAACAAAACCCAAAAAATTAAAAAGTTTATTTCCATTGCAATAAAATACATAAGCATTTTTACACACTTTAGATATCTATCTGTACCTGAAAAATACAAAGGAAATGTAAAACTCGAATACAGCTGGAAAGTATTATTCAATAAAACGTGTTTCCAGACGTAGAACTGCAACAGTACGTTTACACAGTAACATGTTTAAAATGAAAAAACTTGATTTACAAAGTTAAACGATTTTAAGTCATGCATGACGCCCCGCCTCTCTCTGAGTATTTACGATCTTCTATTACGGAAATGTACGGACAGGTATAATACCCGTCGCCTCTCTCCTATTTCTCAATAAAGTGAAGGAAAACACGGCGTCCATTCTAACTTTTTTTTTAATTCTATAAAAAGTCAAATACTTTTGGTATCAAATGAAAGATTACTCCATAAGCTTTCTATGAAAGCCTCGGAAATAAGAATGAACTAAATAGATGTATTGAAATTTTTGTTTCAAAATTTATCATTTTTTTTCCTCTGAAAATAACACTCTCGAATTGGTAAGAAAAACACGGCGTTCCCTCCAAATTTTTACAACTTATCGTTGTTTATTTTTTATCTCTTAAACCACACTCATATTCGGGAAAAAATGACGTCGCTTTTTTTAGAATACCAATTTTTATGAAAGTTAAGACCTTTAACTTTAAAAAGCATATTTAAAAAACTGGAAAAAAAAGTGATCCCTCGGAAAACATTTAAACACAACAAAATTTCATAAGAATTGGGAGACTCGGTTATTGAGTCGTACATGAGGATTATTTAAAAAAGTGCTTTCACCCTCCGCCCCCACACCGGGGTTGAACGGACTCAATTTTCAACACTAAAAGCGCGGGACAAAGATCCCGTAGGAAACCGAAAAAATAAACAAAAACTGAATGAAAAACGGGGCAATTTTTTTTTTGCCCACCCCCCCGGGAAATTGACCCCCGCTGTTAAAGAAGTATAAAAACTGGGAAAAAAAAGTAAAAAACCCAACATTTTTCACAAAAAAAATTACAAAGAAGCAGACCGGGTTTTATTGATCTACATAAGGGGTTAAAAGAAAATGCAATTTTTTTATTCATACGAAAAACCTTTTTAAAGATTGTACATAGGCTACGGTAAAATTTTTTTTCCTTTATTTTGGCAAAAAAAATCTCGGTGGGGCCCCCAAAAAAACCTATTTTTTGTAAAACTTGGGGAAGTTTTTTTTGAAAAAAAAATTTTTGTCCCAAAAACCCTTTTTTCCCCCTGATACCCAAAAAAAATTGGGTGGTTTTTTTTTTAAACAATAAAAATTTCTTTCCCCTTTAAGTTTAATTTATTTCCCAAAAAAAAAAACCAAAAACGCCGATGTTTCTCAGGGGAAAATAGATAAAAAAGAAACAACAAAAAAAAGGCGGCGCTCAATGGGAAAGCAACCCCAAAAAACCCCCGCCAAAAAGAACAAGTACAAGGAACCCAGGCGCCCCAAAAAAAAAACAGGAACCCCACTAGGCAAGCACGGCAGGGGTAATCACCAAAAAATAAAAAAATTTTTAAAATGAAAAAGAAAACGATTTTTAAAAAAAAATTAATTCCCTAATTACTTCATATAAAAAGGAAAATCAAAACAAATTCAATGATTTTCAGTGACAAAAATTTTTTACAAAAGAACAAATTAAAGTTATGAAAAAAGGGCCTATGTTTCCCGTTTAGTTTTTTTTAGAAAAAATGGGGAGGCGCTGTTTTTTACCTTTTCCGCAAAAGAAGTTTTTTAAATAAACCCCAGAGGGGGGGCGTTTTGCTGACTTTTTAAAGTTTTAAACCTTTTTGAATCTACTTTTTTCCCTTTTAAAAATGTTTCTGTGTTAACGTACCTTTTATTCTAAAAACTGGGAAAAACGTTTTCCTTTAAATTTTATTTTCTTTTAAGATTTACATTTCAGTAATTTTTCATAAATGTGGGAAAAATACATATGTATTTCATGCAAGGAAGATACGAAAATTGAAATTTGTTGTCGTTTTAAAATTTAAGGGCAGGGGTTACCATATATTTTGGGAAACTTGTTAAAAAAGGCGGGCACCTTTAAATTAAAAAACTGAATTTAAAAAGGGATATTTTTCTAAAACACGGGTTTAAAAAAGAAAATTAAATAGGCCCTACAAGTTTGCTTTTTATAAGTCAAATTTTTAAAAAGGGAAAACTTTTTCATGCTGGAAATTTTTGGGAACGAACGCCTTCCATACATTTGAGCTGAAAAATTTTGCTACCCCTTATTTGTTTGGGCGGGCGAAACCCAAAAAAAATTTAAAAACCCATTTATTGATTTAAAGGGGGAAAAAAATTTCTTTTTTTGGGGGTTTCTTTAAAAAAACCCTTTAAAAAACATTACACTTCATGTTTTTTAAAAATGGGGCCAAAAAAAATTTCGTTTACAAAAAGAGCACTATCTACAGCCAGCCTTAAATGTTTCCAAACCCTCTTAAGGCCCCTATTTTTTGCGTATTTTGATGGGATTAAATTTATCAAAAACGGGCCCCTGGCCAAAAAAAAAATAAACACAAATTAAGGGTCCCTCGCCTGTTTGGGCGCGGATCAATAACCTCTTTGAAAATTTTCAGATCTTTTCCTTGCCAAGATTTTCCAGAATATTAATTTTCATTGCGCAAATGAGCACACAATTAAAAGCGTTTAAACGCTTATCAATCAAACCCGGCTAAGAGCAGTTATTGACGATTTTCAATTCAATTCGGTACAGATTTTAAGAATTAGAACTATTGCTGATCAGATACAAAATATGACCTGTGCTGATCTCATGTGATTTCTTTATGCGAAAGTCATCTTACATTATTTTCTTTTAACATTCATCACAACTGTTTTTGTAAATCCAAATAAATAAATAAATAAATGAATAAATAAATAATTGTGAATTCGCTCGTGAAGCGTAAATATCTTTGTATGTATGTGATGGAGTCCTTATTTATCGGCAGATGTTCAGATACACGTATTTCATTTTTGTTGTTTTTTTAACATTGAAAACTGCTCACCCGCCAATTTTTTTCGATCGGGGCTTTTCCGCATTATTTGACACGGGGGCACCTGAGCAGAAAACCCAAAGACCGTCCGAAGCAGCTGGATTTTGCTTTCTCACACAAACAATTTTTTTTTGGGGTACTTGGTGTTGGGGGGCACAAAGCAAATTTTTTTTTGGATTTTTTACAAGTAGTTTCAAACCCCGAGTTTTGAAAGCGCTCAAGGTTTTAAGGGAGCCAAGTTGAAAGGGGGAATTTAAAGGGCTTTTTGTTTTTCAGAAAAGGGCATTTTAAATTTGGGCAAATAATTTTGTTTTTTCCACCCAAATTTGACTTTAAAGCATGTGAGGGGGAATCTGAAATTTTCTGGGTTTGGGATTTTGGGGCCTTTTTTTTAAAAAGGGGGGAGTCTTTGGGTTTTTTGAGATCTGGAAGAAAAAGGGGCAGTATGGGAGTCACCTCTCGATAGAGCAGTTTAAGTAACCATGGGGATATTTGGTCAGGACGGGTATGACACTAAAACAGTGAAAAGTTGTTTAAGTGAAACATTTATGGACATGAAATAGATCTAGTTATATTTTTCATTTCTTATGTAATGTCATAATACTTTTATAAAATACTTTTCTGGAATTATGGTATATAAAGCGATGAATGAATTAACGCCAGCATATACATGTATTTCTAATCTAATTCCGTTATCTCAAAATAAAACTTACTTACTGAGATCAAGACATAAAAAAGATATTATGCATAAACGGCCTAAAACAAATTATTTGAAACGTACTTTTTATTATTCTAGTATGGAGTATCTCACTGTGGAGTGCCCGGAAATGAGGAGGCTGACAAGCTGGCTAGGTTAGAGGCCCAGTTGGAGCAACCAGATAACCAGGTGACATACAAAGGGAGAAAGCCACCATTCATTTCAAGGCTCTCACCCAAGACAAGACAGATAGCGGATGCCTAACCACATTGCCTAAACCCCGACCAGAACAAGTTTCGGTGAATGGTCAGGCTTCCCGTCTCGGGAAAACACAACATATGAATGCACACATTGTGCAGGAAGTACAAAAGGTGCCGTCCCCCATATTCCCTGTGGAGAAGAGGACCAGACTTACAGAGATATCCCCCAAAAAGATGCAAAAGACACGACCAGGAGCAAGGGCAACGTGGCCCGAGGTGCAACACTCCAGGCAGAAGCTGTACGGAGACATGAGGACCTGCGGCACGGACCACAACCTTCATGCGGAATAACTGGCGTGACTGTAGAACGAACGCCCAGTAAGTAAGTAAATTCTAACTAGTATGGAGTTATGGAACACTACTCCTTTAAAAATAAGAAATCTTTCAAGTTTTAAATTGTTTAAATCACGTTACATTTCAAACATTTATTATTATCTAGAGATGAATTATAGAAAATTTACCTATACTATAATATAAAATTATGTCTGTCTTCTTTGTTGATTAAGATTTACTGAATGTTGTAATCTATATAATTGCTTGAATATGTCCATTGTTATGTTTATATTTTATTGAAGGCCTTGTTAAAAATAAGATTTTGCATTATATGTGTTGTATCTAATGCTTTGATGTATTGTCTTAATAAGTTACCTTCGTTAAATAAAGAGTTTATTATTATTATTATTATTATTATTATGTCAGGGTCTTTCAAATACATGTAGAACCCTGGTAGATCTATATATAATGTACATTTTGTAGATAGAATGTCTATGTTTTTATATGTAAATTAATAAAGAGTAATATTTTGATTCATATGACAACACATTCATGCAATCAAATATGGTATAACTTGTCTAATATGTTTTCTTGTCTTTTGATAACATTGGAAAATATTCAATCATTTGAATACTCGTGCAGGAAAATCGATGGACGCATCTGACCATCACTTAGGTCATTTACCGCTAATATATTTTCTTGCTCAGTTGGGGAAATTGGGAACACGTGAGTTGCTTTTTACATGCTATTCTGATACGAAATAGCTAAATTGATTGCATGTTTTGCGAAGATATTGTTATTATTGACTTTGCTTTAAATTCATGATATGAGCTCTTTCAGGAAATCAAAGTTATTGTTTGTATTATATGTTTTCGCGATGTTCATTTTTAAACATTCGAAAATGTATTATTTATTTGTAATATTGCTAAAAAATGGCGAGATTTGCATTGATAGTAGGCTACTTTAGTTTGATGAAAATTTGAACGAGACTAACAGCTCAAGATGTGTGTGTAACAGATGACATATCTGTTTATGCCGCCTGCATTTTTTGTGACCCTAGCTGTTTAGGTCAGACTCACGTGTTGATTTTCCCAAATGGCCCCTAGTCCTACATTAAATTGTTTTAAAATTTAATTTTTCGTTCTTTAGAGGTGATCTTTCATAGGAGAATGAAATGTCTTGACACATTTAAATGATCTTGTTCTATAGTGGTAGCTAAAAGAGGATTACTCCCCCTTTTCATTGAAATTTTCTGCTGATCACAGGACTGACATGGACTTGAATTATAAATGCAAATATCCAAGTCACAAATTATCATAGAGACTTATGTAATATTTCATTTTCTTTAGAAAACAATATAAGTTAATTCGTAGACAGTTATCAGAAAGTAATTGAAGTATATCACAGTATAAATTATCAATTAGAATCCTGTTGTTTTTAGAGAATACATTTATTTGTACATTTATTTTTACTTTGTTTTGCTGAATTTAGGGTTACTGGAATGAAGCTGTTAAAGTGTATGCCGCAAGTGTCATGGTCTGTTATGAAGCACACTTTGATCAATGTACAGCAGTGCCGCTGCCTATGTGTACCAGCATCTCTCTATGAAAAGAACGGAATTTGGGTTTGTAAAGTTTTTTATGTTTATGCAACTGTTGAATACAAAAACATAAAGTTTTTCTGATAACGTTTTGTAACTATTTGTAACCACTGGAGAAAAAATTTACCTTTTGTGCAACCTACCCCAAGTGCCAGCAGGCAGGCAGTCTTGCAGATTTGCATTCAATTACCTCTTTTTGTTGTAAAAAGTGATGGATATTCATGGCCTGTTACGTTACAAAGATGTAAGTCCTGGGTTTTGCTTCGACTATTCGATAAAAATAATTAGAGCTATACTAGTCTACCGAGCGTCGGGCCGGTGTGACCACTTATGTTAAAGTTTTTTTTAATACCTCAAATATTTTCAAAGTCCACTGACATATGGCTTACACACTTGTTCACCATCATGCCCCTAACCTGTAGACAGGAGGAGGTTACTCTATCAAGCATTTAGACAGAATTATGCCCCTTTTTCGACTAAGAATTTACGTTTAAGTGTGTGTTTTACCTCAGATATTTTCATATTTCATTGTCATCTTGCTTTGAAACAACTTGAAATTTATATACACTTCTTTGTGAGCATAAGGCCACTCTTAAAAAATTATCTGTTTGCTATTGCCGGCCGACCCACCGAAAATGCCCCGACTCAAAAGTTTTTTCAGCTTAAAAAAAATCAGATTTTTTTTTTATTTCCGCCAAATCAGCCAGGGCATTCGACCTAAAAAATTCCCTCGAAAACAATAATAAAATCGGAGGAAAATCACACATTTAATATGTAAAGTAACGAGTGATCATTCATGAGGGCATTCTGTGCATTACTATTTAAAGTATTTACATAAATAGCGACCAACCAGGGAAGGATATTTTCCTTAGGTCACGCAGTACTGCATGCGCGCGGCAATTAAGTTGAATTAACTAATAATAGAACGTATCAAAACGGGATTAAAAATAATGTTTGTTCAATTAATGAATATTTGTAAAGCATTTATATTGTTCATAGTTTACCATGTGGTAATTTTAATGTGCTTTGGAGTACATGTTCGTTTGTTGATGACTGCCAACACAGATTAAATACTTAGCCCATGCAATGAAACATTTCTGGTAGCAGCGGGGATTCTGTCATAAAATTGACCGAAAAAATAAATTTTTGGAAGCTGTGGTCCTTTCATATGCATTGTTGCTTTGATAGCAGACACAAGTATTGCACAATATCTTCAAGATCGTAAAAATGTAAATAAATATCACAATCACAAATATACATACGTCTAATTAAACTCCATGTCAAAATGAACTTCCGATTAATAATATGTCAATAATATTGACACAATAAATATCCAACATTTTTTTTTACTTGAGCAATAATTAAACATGTGTAATCATTCCTTGACAAAAAGAAATGACAGTTTTTTTCTGATATATAAAAATGAGGTGGAAGTCAATTGAGTGTCGGCACTTCTTTGATGATTCGGCAACAACTACAGGTGTGTAAACATCAAAGATTCACAGATTCTTCAGAAGAGCCGACCAGTCATTTGTCAGAGGTCATTTCGTGTGTAAATTTTGTATTTATTATTTAACAATGGAAACATTATATTCCTTTTATTTATGGATGCTACTTTTTTTGCGCGAGTGTTTTTGTGTCTTTTAGCGCTATGGAATTTCAACAATCGGCGAAAATTTTCGGTAACTAACAATGAAATATTTTAACATTTTTAAAACAGGGGTGCAAATATCCGCCATTCAGAAATTATAGGAGACAAATCTTGCGTGTTATTTTTTACAGACGTGTAATAAATTGAGTAATGATCACCTGATAGTCCAAATTTCCACCAACGCTACAACGTACTAAGCGTATTAACTTACGTTCAGTAAAAATCATATATCAAAAAAAAAAAAAAAAAAAGCCTACCTACCGACCCACTCCTTATAACTCTGGGTCGGCAATAGCAAACATATATATTATTAAGGATGGCCTAATAGGACTGGCTCTAAAAAGAAATTAGCCCTTTTATGAACTTGTGAAAATTTTACATTATCAAGGCTCTTTTACTATCAAGCGCTTAGAATTAGTCGAGTGTGCTGTCCTACTGACAGGTCTTGTTTCTTGCTATGGTTTGTCTTTAAGTGATATTTTTAAACTATTTCTCTTTGTTTGTGAAGATTACTTTAGATTTGATACTTTCAGGCAAACCAGTTTGAGTAAAACTTTAATGCTAGATATTGAGGCAGTATGGAAAGAAAGACTTCACCAACTATATGCTCAAAATAAAGCTGACCTCTCGGACATTAAGGTATGTGAACACTTGCAGTGCTTGATTTCAGAAAAATGTGTAGATTTGTTACATGTATTTCATTATATTTGAATATAAAAAGCCCCAAAAAGGGCTGGGTAGTACCATCCAGAAAGAAAACTGAAAGAAATAGCAAAAAGTAGTTGTGTGCTCTTTTACATGTCCAATTGTAATGTATGATTGGTTGCATTTTAACTACTTTATTTAGGTCAAGCAGTAGTGTGCTTATAAATTTAGTACAAATTAAGGTTTTCCCAGACAGGAATATCTTGCTCTCTGGTATCGGTTTAGCGGAAACTCGACAAGGCCTGATTGCCACTCTTAATCTAGATATTAAGTCTGTACCAGCATCAGGTGTAAGATCCTTATATTCTACACCTCAACTGAAGTCTAGGTTGGTGAATCTCATTGTTCACATACATGGAATTCTGAAGATTTAGAAATCTTAATGATAGTAATCCCTTGTTTTTGATTCCAGGAGAGTGATGAAAAGTTCTATGCCCTGTCAATGTTTCCATACCCAAGTGGAAAGCTGCATATGGGTCATGTGCGTGTTTATACCATCAGTGATGTCATGGCCAGGTACCATAGAATGCTAGGTCACAAGGTGCGTTGTATTGTAGGCTTTTTTAATCCATGTACATTCATTTAACTTCCTTTAAAAATTTTATCTAACTTTTGTCCTGCTGAATTTATACAAAGGACTTTGTCTCCTTTGAATTTGGAACTGTTCAAAACAGGATTTAAAATTGGGCAGTGTACAGTATATGTATGGTAGTGTAGGTCACACTGTATGTATGTGCAGACTGGCATTGCTGTATATTGGTAGCATTGGTTTAATGTTATCATCTTTACTATCCATAATGTGAATAACATACTTCATGCAACCACCTATGCTAATCATTTGTAGATTATGTTATATAAGACCCCATGTATTGCAATCAAATGAGCCGCGTCATGACAAAACCAACATAATGGGTTTGCGACCAACATCCCCGCAGTCTGATCAGGATCCATGCTGTTCGCTATCAGTTTCTCTACTTGTAATAGAGTTGTTAAGCGAACAGCATGGATCCTGATCAGACTGCGTGGATGCGCAGGCTGGTCTGGATCCATGCTGGTGGCAAACGCACTATGCTGGTTTTGTCGTGACACGGCTCAAATGGTTTTGAAAATTGAAAAAAAAATTATCATGAGTTATGACCAACTTGAATTTGATTAGTAGTGCATAAATTCAGCAGAACAGCGAAAGTTAAAATAAAAATTGTAAAAAGAAAATTAAGAATCAGATCTTATGAAATATGCTTAGCAGTTTACATTATTACTTATATGGGGAAGTTAGTCTGCAAGCGTGGCAAAAGTTATTTATATAAAATCGATATTCTATCCATATGCCTTATGCATTCAATGGTGTGATGTAAAAATTTGATACAAATCTGTAGTATTTATGATTGCAGGTGATACATCCGATGGGTTGGGACGCGTTTGGTCTACCTGCTGAGAACGCTGCCATAGAGAGAGGCTTACACCCTAAGGATTGGACCTACAGGTAGGTTGGCAGGGCTTTCCTTATTAACAGATTGGCAATCAATATCATCGGTTGAAATGCTGCTAAAATCGGTTGTATTTTCAGCCTGTAGATTTAAATACTGTCCTAACTTTATATTCTTAGGCTAGTTTTAATAAATATGAGCTTATGACGAAGTAACTGCTCTTGATGCCCTTTTATTCGTTTTTGATAAAATAAATGAGTTAAGAGAATGGTTCTAAGAAACTGAACATGAGTGGCTGAGTTTTTGTCAATATTTTAATCCCTGATACAATGAAGGTAAATACTTTTCAGTTAACCAAAGTCATATCACTGTAATGGCGATACATCACGACCTTTGACCTATCTCGTGTAAAAATAAAAAATATAATATTGTATAAATAAACTTGGGAGTCGGCTAAGCTTATCATAAAAAAAGTTGGAATACATTACCTTTATAGAACAAATTTGTAAGTTGAAATTTATTAAATTTAATATTGAGATTGTCATTTATGAAATGTCATTTCAGTAATATTGCTACAATGAAGGAACAGTTACAAAATCTTTGCTGTGCTTTTGATTGGGAACGGGTAAATATTTTTATCTGTCATACTCTTGTTGAATCAAGACTATACTTTGAACAGAATATTTTGGATTGACTTCCCTATTTAATTTGAATCACAACTTCACCCTGTCACTAAATATCAATGGCACTATTAAAATGTTTAATGAAAAAGAAAAAAATTTCACAATAGATAGGCTTTAACCTTTAGCCTGCTTTATACCCATACAACTAGTGCAGTAGTCTCATCATGGTCTGCACTGTTCACTATTCAGTCAGTATTTATTTAGAAATTTTCCATAAAAATGATAAATAGATTTATCCAGACTGAAAAATGGTCAAGTCTATTTAAGATTTTTAGGGTGGCAAGGGTTAAACAACTTAAGGTAGTCTCCCTTAGTGTCAAATCTAAGATTGTCTCCCTTAGTGTCAAATCTTATTAGGAAATGGAAGTAACTGGGTTATATAATGCAGCTATAGTATTAGAATTGATTGTAAAATTGATAAAATGTTTCCAAACAAGGAAACTACTTATGACAACTAGGAATTTTAGAAACTGGGAATTTCAAAGTTTGAGTTTTAGAGTAATAGAAGTTCAATAAAATAGAAATGAAATCTTGTATGGATTTTTCTTATTAAACATTTAATTAAAGTTGCACAAACTAAATTAAAAGTATAATATATGCTAAAAAGTAACCAATATGGATTTTTCACTTGACAGTTTAGAAAAAAAGCTCATACATCTTTGTTACTGTATTCCTAGAAATGTTCGCGGATACAATATTTCGCGTTTTTCACAACGTCGGCATTTTCGCGGAGACAAACTTTCGCGGATATGTAGTAACCGCGAATTCCGCGAATGTTAAGTCGCTACAGCCTAAATTACAGTTTTTTGAGGCTACGTTTTTGATTCATGACCTTGCCTGTTGGGTGCTTTTAATTATTTTATTTTTTGACATGTCGCGCCTAAAGCGCAACGTTACTCGATACAGTTTCATTGACTACTTTCATGTCTCCTTACCTTTTTCATTATGTGATTAAGTTAGATTTAGTCAGACCCGTTAGCTTTTATTCTCATTTGAATCATAACTTACTTTTTCTTCAAAATGTCGATACATAATTTTTACACATTATCGGACTGTACATGGCTTTCATTATAACAACATTACAGCTGTTTATCAATGTAGCACTTGATCGCTATTGTACTTTTAACAAAGGATTACACCTAGCAAATAAAATCCAAGTCATTAAATGTTCACAAACTGTAAATGCGTTTGTCAACTCCGTGACTAACCGTCAATAAGCATAATAATTACTAATAATTGATATTTTATTTTTCAGCGTGCAAACTAGTATCAATAACATACATAAATAATTCTTTACACATTTCTATAGCACCTGTGTTTTTATGGGTTTTTTTGTGTAAGTAGATTATAATAAATATTCAGCACTTTTTATGTTATATTTGGTTGAAGCTAGAAATGTTCTCGGATTTGTTATAAGTGACATATTCGCGGCTATAAAGATTCGCGGAATCATGCCTACCGCTAACTTAAAATGCGCGAAATCTTTTCTAGGAATACAGTATTAGAAATGTCTTCTTGTAGTGAAAGTCAATAAAGGCATATTTTTTAGCTTGACTATTCAAAGAATAGCGGATGTTATTGTACTGGCCCAGGCATTGGTTCAGGCGGCACACTTTGGTGAAGTTTTGCATGCAAGTTTGTATCTAAAAAACTACTGAAGAGAATTGGTTAAAACTTCCCATACTTATTTGAGAGCATAATAGGAGATCACTTTCTAAGGCCCATAACTTGATCATAGATTTTTACAGAATAATGGCCATTTATCAACTTATAAAGTTCTACATTATCCAGGCTCTTGATTTACTATCAAGCACTGAAAATAGTCGCTGATGCTGTCTTACTGACAGATCTTATATATAAAACATCTGATTTTAATTTTCGATACTTACATTTATGTTTATTTTGTAGGAATTGACAACTTGTGACCCTTCCTACTATAAATGGACACAATATATATTCCTGAAAATGTACGAGGCAGGCTTGGTGTATCAGAAACAGGTTGGTCTCTTTCTACTTTGAAATTATTATTATATTGTGATTGTTCATGTCTGAATGATGAAGCTTCGAAAAATGGTAAAACTGTAAAATTATGTCAAATTATGTGAAGTTTTTCTTGAAAATAATTGTAAAAAATATGTTTTTGAACTTTAGAATGCTTAGCAGATAATAGCATCATTTAGGATGTCCTATAAACATCAATACTAATCAGGAAATTTGTAACAAAATTTATCGTTAGCCCTTTACACAGGTCATGATCATGTTTTACGCATATGATTTTGGAATAGTAAGTTCCAGGAAGCAGACTTAAAAATGATTGATACAATTTCCAAAAACTTTCTTTCACAATGAAGTTAAATTGAATATGTTTAAACTGAACTCATTTGAATATAATTACAGAAATGACGATTGACACATCTTTTTGTAAGAATTTAGTAAGAAATTAATGCAATGTATTTACAGGCTAGTGTAAACTGGGACCCCGTGGATGAAACGGTACTGGCGGACGAGCAGGTGGATGATAAAGGCTGCTCGTGGAGATCAGGGGCGAAAGTGGAGAAACGATACCTTAAACAGTGGTACATTAAAACTACAGCATATGCTCAGGTAATATCATCTTACTCTGAGGGATTTGTGTGAGTTTAAGTTTAGTTTGTACAAATTTATTTTAGTTTGATTGTGTTGGAAGCTGTAAGCTTATTGAAACACTCTTGAATCCATTCCTGGAACCAACCAGTTCTAAGCAATGAATGTAAAGTTTCTTGCTCAAGGAAACAACAGCTTGCCTCCTGACAGGGTTTGAACCCTTGCCGTCAGCAATCCTTAGACTACTAGTCTGACGGGTTAACCACTCGACCACATCGCCACTCACTTTAAGTTTAGTGTGAATAATTTACATACAAATTTCACTTAATCCTTTCTATAAAAGTCTTTCTTCAAAAGTGATTTATTGTCAGTTAAAAGATGTAATGGTTGATTGAAATTTAACTCTAAAATGATAGAACCCATTTGTATTACTTTCTTATAATGTTGATACCCAGAATTAGTATTATAGGCTCTTTTTCACAGTCCCTTTTACAAGGCCTAGATACAGTGAGGTCAGACTTGTGGAACAATGTTATTAGCATGCAGAAAACATGGATAGGGGAATGTACAGGCTGTAAATTTGATTTTGCATTGAAGGTAAGTTCTTAAGATTTGTTGAAAATGCTTCACTTAATGAAATATTTACTAAATGATTGTTCATGTTATGCAATTGGCTGAAATATATATGATAAACTTTTAAAATAGGTTATTTGTAAAAATTATGCAATATCAGAAAAAAATGTATGTCAGGGCCAACAAAATCTGATTTTGACTTACTTGTTTGTTTTTATCTGAGGCATTTCTTAACTTATCCGTATGATACTTACAGTTATTTTTTGAAAATTTTAAAATTTCCACTTGTCCATATAGGCTGTGGGACAACCCCGGGTAATACAGACAATTGATTTTGCAGCCCTTGCTTATGCTTTTATTTATTGCAAAGGTGCCAAACAAATGTCTATTTGTATCAGTAGTTTGAAGGAAATCTTATGTAATCTCTGATAATTTGATTCCTCTAAATATTAGATATTCATGTAATGGCATACTGATTGTAGAATTACCCAGTGACAATATAAAGTCATATGACATAATAATTTATACACATGCAGCGAGATGGTAAAGACTTTGAGGAACCTCTCTCAGTATTCACGGACGTACCAGAGGCAGTGTTTGGTGTGTCACATATAGCCTTGTCAACAGAGCATAGATATAACCATGAAAAGTATTATTGTAAGGTATGATTAAACTATGTTTCCCAGTCCTCTGATTAAACTTTTTATTCCCGCTCCTTTAATTAAATTTCACATTTCCACTTCTTTGATTAAATTTCTTTTCCCCACTCTTTTCATTAAACTTCTTATTATCTTCATGTGAGGAAGCTATCCAGCTAGCTTACGAAATGTCGGTGGTTCTACTCAGGTACCCGTTCGTGCCTTAAATAATGCATGGAAGGGCACCTGAAGTCTTTCTCCATCAGTAAAGCTGGAACGTCACAATATGACCTATACTGTGTCGATGTGACATAAAACCCAAAACAAACATAATCATAATAATAAAACAAAAAATTCATGATAAGAACACTAAAACTTAAGAGCAATGACACTGACTTGTCTTTAATTAATTCCCTGCCAGGCCTGTAAAATCTTTTTATTACAAAAATAACAATTAAGAACCCTTTATTACTATAATACAAGAACCCTGTTACCAGGCAGATTCTGTTGTAACAATTCAGATTGATGTGTAACAGTTCAGAATCATTTGTTGTAACGGTGTCAAATATGGTAGCAGTTTTAAAAGGTTTCAATTCATTGTATAATTATGCTCTATTTTTTTCTTATTCAGAAAAACAGCTCTTTTGGTCCAGGTAAGTTTATTATCTCAATGACCTAAAACATGTATGTTGAACAGTTAGACATACTGACATATTTAACTGGCTGTTAGAAAGTTGGTGGTAGTTCATTTCCGTTCGTGCGTGAAATAATGCACTGAGAGGAAAATGTTATAGTGGAAACATTTATTGGGGACTCGCTTCATTCACACACTTTTACAGATGTTACTCCATTCCAGGGGAAATAACTGGTTCTTTAATATACTAGGTTTAAAGCACTATTGTTTAAAGACATTATTTTTATGTATGTATTCTATGTTTATTGATGGTCTGTCCATCTGCCCATTAAGGCACTAAATGCAGCTTTCACTGATGAGTACTGACCCAGGACATGTCACCAGTCATGCCCCTTAAAGGGTCAATTTTGAAGGAAAAATGTGGTCATTTATCTCCCTGTAATTTCCGTTCAGTGAACCAAATGTAGGTCACTGCACAGCAATAAAAACATAAATGTTGCCATAATTCAAAAGGTTTGTTGGTGCTAAGCAAAGGGCCTGCTTTTCAAGCCGTCACTCTCTGTGCTAGTGGCTTACCCACAGTGCCACATTTTTCTCGGGCACCTGAGGGTCCATTGCGTAACATATGCATTTTATAAGCATAGACTTGGTAGGAAATAATTGTGACTTGCGTGGATAATTCAGAGTAGGTCCATAATTGACAAAACATATACATGTAACATACTTTGATTTAAGTGAGAATTTCCTACATACTGTTTGACAAGGTTTATGAATTTTTGAAAGTTTTCAGAGGTAGATTCAATAATTGACTAATTTTTATATGTTTTTGCAGGAGAAACACTGCTTGATATAGAAGCTGTACACCCGGTGACTGGAGAGTCTGTACCAATAGTTATATCTCATCGTTCAATGGAAGCCATGGAGACAAATGACTGCAAGTTAGGTAAATGTTGTTCTAGTATCTATTGATTGTGGCCATGCTAAATCGGGCATATTTTCTGCTAATGTTATAAAAGCCATGTGTATGAAACATTACAATAGTGTTTTAAAAGTCCGGGGGTTTCATCCCTTACACAGAGAATCATGGTATGAATCCTTCGGTTAAGAAATATTTAGAAACATACTTATTCATAAAGCTGTATTAGTTTCGACATATTTATTTATAGGTCCATATTTAAGCTATCATAGATTATCAAAGAAAAAATAAAAATTATAATTAGTTTCAACATACTTATCGATAGGTCCATATTTTTGCTATAATAGATTATCAAAGATAGAAAATGAGATTTATAAAATTTTGTCTTCTGACACTAGAACCGTTTTGTGAACATTTTGTTGTCATTTAACTTCACGGTGTATTTTTGGTTCAAGGTATTCCATGCCTGTCGGAGAAAGATAAAATTGTGGCGGTGTTATGTGGTCTATCATGGCGGAATATATTCACAGACGACCCTGACAACCAAATATTGATGAACTCTCATGCAATGGTTAGTATCATTTGAAACTATTTCAGATTTATTTGCTATCTCGAAAAAAAAGTTATAAAATTAGAATTGGCTATATAGAGCCACCTGCAGTTAAAAAAACAAGAGTTTAAGTTTGTATAGTTGATTAGCATGGTTGAAGGTTTGCAAATCTCTACATTCAGTTCTGTTTAATGCATATATGGTAGATACATACTGAATAGTTATTTTTGCAAAATAATTTTTTTTTTGAATTAGCAAAATTTAATCACCTTTGAAAACTTCTGAATTTTATATGAGGCAACAGATGTGCAAACTAAAATAACCAGTTTTGCTAAGAAGCAAGGGATATTTAAATCTACAGGCTGAAAATACAACCAATTTTAACAGCACCGATGATATGGATTGCTAATCTGTTAATAATGAAAACCCTGTAAATTTACAGTAGAATGAATTTTAAAACTTTAGAAAATGTTCATGTGATGACTGGATTTAAATTTTAGAGGACGATTCATCTGTGTATCTATCTGATAACATGTTGTATGTCATCTTTGTGGACCCTTTTGATTAATAGGTTGATGGATTAAACAGAAAAGATGCAGCCGAGAAAGTCATGTCATTAGCAAGGGTATGTGTATGAAAGCTTACTTTTTATGAATTCCAATGTTTAATTGATGTGGTATTAGATGGCACTTTTAAATATCTGTGAAATAAACTGGTTTTAAATGAAGGGACCTTCCTTATATCTTATAAAGTTTAAGTTTTGGTTATGTGATTAGAAGTTTATTGACCTGAAGCCCCCAAGCTTTTATCTAATATTTAGTTTTAGCTCACAAGAACCAAAATGTTAAGAGTGAGCGGTTAAGACTGATTCCCCGAAAGAGACCTATTTGCCTGACAAGTGAGAAAATTCTTCAAGTGACAGAGCAGATATCCTTTCGACGGCCATAGCGTAATAAAACATACCGAAAAATCGACTTCTCAAAAGCCGGGCCCTATAGTCATAAGAAGGCTATAACGTAATAAACTGGTATAAAATTTTGGCTTCTTGAAAGCCACTACTGTTTTGTCGTAGGAAGGCCACCAAAATTTAGTTTTAAATGACTAAGTTCTTGAAGTTTTCCTTTCATTTATTTCATTCTGTTAAATGTTGTTCAAATAAAAACACCAAGTTTGTTAATTGTATAGTACCCTTTATTGACAGATATAGTAAATGTTTAGAAATACAGTACACTTTTTAATTAATGTGGTAATCAAATCAACATCCAAATTAATTGAAGAAAATCTTTTAAATGGTATAGTATTTTAAAATGCATTTATTGATACATCAAACGGGAGTTTCTGTAAGCAGTTCTCTTATTTGAAACAAAAATGAGTTGAACTTACAAAATTCACGTTGAAAAGCATACTATCAATCACCCTTCCTGAGAAAAATTGATTTTCATTGATTTTCAATAATTATGTTTTAAGACATTGTGGAAGTTTTACTCAACACGGTATTCTTATGGGCTATAAAGGTAAATAACGTAAAATTTACCGTTTTAAAACGTTCAGAACTTGTTTAAAAAAACGTAATATTAACAGTGGTATACGGTATGCTTTGTTGTTTATCGTATGCAGTTGAACAGCCGTAGCGTAATATTTGGATTTTTCATAAACACATTAAAAAACCAGAATGTACGAAAACGAGGTTTTTACGGGTTTGCATGACACAGAATTCAAGTTTTACACTGATTTACGCTACGGTTTCTAGAAAGATATATTTTTGATACGTTTTACTACGCTATGGATGTCTGTCGTAAAATAAGACTGGCTTTCAGGAATGTAAAAATTCGATACGTTTTCTTACGCTTTGGCCGTCCTACGGGTATAGCGGATGGCCGTCGAAAGGATATTTAGCATGATTTATTAAACTGAGAAAAAAGATGAATAATCACTTTTCCATGAGGACAATGAAAATCAGTTTGACAAAGCTTTAACAGGGTTGATTTGTACAGTCTTAAAAAGTGCTTAAATTTGAGACTGTGTCTTAAAAGGTGCTCAAGAATTTGGCATTGTATGTCTGTATGAACCCTGTTTAATTTGGTCCACCAAACTTCAGGTTTTGCCTGATCATTTGACATACACTTGTCCAGTAATTTTGGAACAATTGGATGGTCTGTAAGCTGACAATAGCAATTACTCCTTCCTTTCATATGCTAGCTTGATAGCTTCTTCAAAAGAAAGATCCAAAAGTCATTTTCTCAGCCAAGAATCTTGATTTGACATCTGCTATTAAATCTATGTTGGACACCTGAAATTAATAAAGTGAGAGAATATTATTAATCGTGTTGTTAATTGTGTCGAGTAGATGGCTGGTTGATATTGAACTATTGTGTTTTCTTATTACTGTGGGTTTGATATTCACCAGGAACTTTCACCGGGAACTTCTTTCATATGAAGAAGCTATCCAAATAGCTTTCAGAAGGTCGATGGTTTTACTTATATGCAAAATCATGCCTTAGATAGCACAAAAGGGCACTTAAGGTCTTCCTCAACCACAAAACTGGAAAGTCTCCCAACAGTGTCTTTGTGAATTAGATCTTAATCAAAAGAAGTATATGAATATAGATCATTGTGTTTATTTGAATATTTGTTTCAACTCGCGTGTCACCTGTCTATGTGAATAGATACGGAATATATTGGTACACCAAACGTTTTGAATGGATTTAGATCTAACAGCTCGATTAAATAATCGTATTCACATTGGAAGCACAGTGGAAGAGGCATTAGTGTTATATGACAGAGGTTATTGGTTCAAGCCCTCGTAGGTAAATATCTTCACAATTTTTTACAGGAACATTAACATCTTGTTTAATTGATATCTTAGATATTTTGTGCACTGGATCCTTCCATGAAGTTCTACCCTTACATTATGTTTCAGGTCAATATGGGCATTGATACTAGAGATGAAATAAAAAAAATATGTTTTGCTACAAAAGTTTTAGTTTTAGGATGCTAAATCGACATTGGTGATCATTTGTCAGTGTGGACTCTATACATTTTACTTCATGAAGAATGAAGAAAATTCATTAATTCTTGTATGAAACTTGACTGTTAAATAGTTATGTAGCAGAGACTGTGAACAACTGGCTGGAATTCAATAAAACTTTATGGGAACCATTAATACCAAGAGGAGATATGCACAATTTTTTGCCTTGTTCAGACCAGACCCTTCATTACAGAGTTATGGCGCTTGATTGGTTATTTAATATGCATACATAGCAATATTGCTATTTCTTTGCAACTGCTGTATTGATTTCAACAAAACTTTATGGGAACCATCGATACAGAAAGGCAATTTACATCTTATTATCATGTTATGGCTCTGAATTTTTATCATGTACAAAGAATATAACTGTTTATGCCATGATGAATATATATAAATAAAGCCTTGTGTATAGGTTAGAGTGCATATTGGGTGTTCTTCGTAAATAAGAAAGCTAAAAAGGAGCGGAGCTTGCGAAGCGACTGTTGCTTTCTTATTTACGAAGAACATCCAGTATGCACTCTAACCGGCTTAGTGCTCGGCCCACTTGCGTTTTATAACATAAAACGTCCAGTTTATATAAAATCTGTTCTATTAAGATATGTAACCTGAAAATTTGAAAAATCCTCGTCGGTAAATGGCTTAAAAAAACTGGCGAGCACTAACTCCAGTTGTTGTGTTAGTAATAACAAGTTCTCGGTGGGGTTATAAATTCAATGAATTGCTTGTATTGATTTGTATTGTAAGGGGTACAAAATAAAAAAATAAGAACAAGACTATTATATACAAGGTACATTTATAGAACAAGACTTTTAATAAATATTGCCAACAGTATCAATATTGCCACCAAAATAGAAGCCCCTGCAAAAAACTTTTTTTGACCCCCTATAAAATTAAAAAAGTTTGGGAAAAAATTTCACCTTTTTAAACCCAAAAATTTTAAAATTTACTTTTTCACGAGCAAAATTTGGTCCTCTACACAAGAGGCTCCAATACTCGAATGTAAAGTCGGGAATTTTCAAAGTAAAATGAATTTGGAAATAAATTTTTTTCAAAAAAAATTTTTATTAAGAAAAGAAAAAGGCTTTTTTTATCGGGGGCTACACTTTTGGGGTTTTCCCAATTTTTCCCAATGGGGGGGGCCTTTTTTAAGGGGAAAAAACTTTTTTTTACAATTATAAAAACTAAATTTTACAAACTAATTGCAACAACTTTTGGTGATCCCCAAATGTACTTTTGAAATTGTCAGAACAAAAAAATTAAAATTTTTAAAATATTTACAAGTCCCATTCAAGGATGATACATGTAAAGGGAAGTACATATCAAAATTTAAACAAGTAACATATCAAATTAAAAAACAAAGTGCGGGAAATACCGTTTAAGGTGTGGTAAACAATTTTCAAATGATTAGATTCTAATTTCTTGTTATACAATGTTTTTTTAATTGTGTTTCAAAATAAAAACCCAAAAAAAACTTGTAAATGGCAGGCCCCATATTTTTATCATTTTAAATTTTTTTGATGTCATTTAAAACTAAAGTCTTTAATACTTCTTTTTTGATCACATTTTTTATTGGCTAACCTTAAGGGCCCAGAAAAGGAGCACATATATGGAAGTTTGCTTACATTGGGTTCCTTGCCCTTTGTGAAGAGAAAGCATGTAGCAATCTTAATGCTACCTTGAGGTCTGTTTTGTGTTGTTCCCATACATTGTCCTAAAATGTTGAGAGCTGTTTCTTTATGTTTGAGGTTTTCATCTGTTTCTATTGTTCTAATAAGTTTACAAAGTGCTTGTTGTTGATCTTGATGTTTTTGTAGATGACGATAGATCTTGTATTGTAGGAAGTATAAGAAAGGTAGAGAATCAACTACCGCCCAGTCCATCCAACAGTCTTCTATTTCATCTCTGTGTATCATGTCATCTTGTGTAGATCTGAACATTTCATATTGTAGTTCACGAGGAACACAGTTGATCTCTCCCTGTATAAATCTGACACAAAATGCTGTTATATCTTTAATACAGTCCTCATTTTGTTCACTACATAACCTCTTGAATTCTTCTGTTACTGCTTCTTGGGGTGTATTATGGCAGCTGCAGATAGGTACAACAGGATAAGAATAATATTGTTGTTCTGTGTGTCTCAGAATTAGTTCAGCTTTCTCCATATCTCCTGTACTGTAAAACAAACTGAAGCCAGTTTAAGTCTGCTAGATGAGATATCTGAGTTTAAACCAGCTGATAACCAAACCAATGCTTGAGGTGACACTTGATTATTTTCACCAATGCTGGATGATGCTAGGGTAGAACCATATGTGGTGAAAAGAAAAGGTGCTAGAAAATGGCATGCAACTTGTTCAAATCTATTACCATTATCACTGAAGTTCATCAATTGAACTATTTGTTGCTTATGTTGGTTTATTGTTCTAATGTTTTTATTGTGAAAATGTCTTAAAATATGCTGATGCTGTTTACTTATGTTGTTTGCAATGTTTATACATGCCAACGTCATAACCTTTTCATATATTTCAAGAGAAGAAGGAAAATAGTAAACTCCATGTGGTACCCTGTTCAGTTTAACTTGAAGTCTATGACCAAGATCATCAATATCAATACTAAGAAACTGTTGTCTATCATTTTGTATAAATTCACAAATATTTTTTAAAAGTTCATGTTTTGTCTCAGCTGTTTTAAATTTGCCCTGCCATCAAATTATTTTCCGGTATAATAATGTGAACAACCAGTCATACACAATGTTATGTAAATTCCCCAAGTAAGCAGTATGTAAACATGTAAATAAATTGATACTTTCCATATCCGCGACTCTGTGTTTCTATACAAGTAAAAGAACTGTTTTTACACATGAAACTTGATATGTTGATTTTCATCCTGAGGATTAAGGTAAGGATTTAAGAACATTTTCAAATAGTACATAGCACCTTATTTGTGTTAATATTTAGAAATTGTACATAAGCCATCTTTCTTCAATGTTGTTAGATATTCTCCATTCCAGTTCAGGATATTCACTGACCTTACTTCCAGTTACCAACAACAAAAAACACCCAGTACTGGCTGCATATGTTCTCATCTCTTGTGTTGGCCATCTGCCAAAACCCTGTCTATCTAACCAACCTGATGCTGATTGAGGCCATGATTTACATGGAAAAGCTATCACTCTGTCTATATCACATAATCCATGTTGTCCTTGTTCAGCAATAGATGGTCCATGCTGCTGCTGCGCACCCTGAAGTAAATCATGTATCATTGTATTTTTAAATAATATTCTTCCTCTTCTATCAGTAATACAGTCTTCATCAGGAATGACAGTTGCAGGAAGAGGTACATCATGTCTGAGTCGTTGTAAGAAACAATACCCGGGAGTAGTGTTCTCATCCTGGATCATGAGGAAGTTTACCTTGTCATATTCCCACTCTGACCAGTCTTGTATTATATTGACATCATGAATACAGCCTAGTATATCAATGTCTGAATGAAGTCCTATAGTAGTTGTACCTTCACTTTGACTCCCTAGATAATAGTGAGTATCATTTCTATCAGTTAACCTGTTTGAGATATTTTTCACTATCTCTCTCAGCATGCATTCTCTTCTCCTTCTCATCACAATTCTTTCATTGACACCAGTGTCATGTAAAACCTCTGATAACATCAATGATAAGTTTTCTCTGTAGTCAGGTTCTTGAAACATTCTGTAATATATTAATACAGAAAAAATGTAGCAGTCAGCAGTTTTAATTTATTTTATCACATCTACTTTTTATTTATTTGTCCTTTGAACATTGAACTCAGAATTTTGATATAAGAGAGACACGAAAATTAAACACTCGTTTAGATATTCATGTTACATTTTCTTGCATAATTCATCCAGTATAAATGAATAAATTGTGTACATAATATAATGTTTTAAATATACTTTGAATTCTGGATTTAAATTTCTTGAAAATATTCAAGAGAACATATTTCTTTTCATTTGACCAGATATGTGGAAATTTAGATTTATATAACACCTCAATATATCTTAAAAAAATTGATAATGTTAAACATAATTTTGTATATTTCTATTCAATTAAAATACGTAATTTATTTTAACAATTTTTTTTTTCGAGATTGAAGAAAGGGATGAAAATTGGAAACACTGTCTAAAATATTGCCTGAATTACTTTCTTACATAATTCTTTCTATATAAATGAGAAACTATGTATTTAGAATAGAGTTTTAAACTTACTTTGAATGTTGTATTTAATGGTATTTCATAGAAATAATCAACGAAAACTGTTTCTTTCTTTTTTGACCAGCTAGGTGGAAATTTTGCTATTTTTACTTCCTCTTTTGGTTTTGAATGAAATGAAAGGGAAATAACTCACTTCCTTTTCCTAACAGTTGTTATGAGAGTTAATTGAGTAATGTCCCTTTTACATTTTTCAATGTATTCTATAAATAGTCTTAGTTATGTATATAATTCTGTCTATTAAAATAATATAGAATGTGTTAAAACATCGTATTTTTGAAAGAAAAACATAATTATATTATTTTCAGATTGAAGTATCACTCACTGTTAGTGATAAATACTATTTTCCTTCAATATGCAGATTTGCAAATTTGGCAAAAAAAGTAATTATCACTTTTTGCAGAATTTCTAATGTTGACAACAATTGTGTCATTTCCTGTAATTTTTGTAAATAACTAAATGTAAGAAAAAAGAAGATTTATATGTGATTCATAAAATAAACAGGAAACTCCTTGATAAAGAGGGCTTGAACCCCTTGTAATGTAGGCAATTGATAAACTTTGTGCATGACATTTTTTTCCATAATGTTATTATCAGTTCATGAAGAAGTTGCAACACTCAAATGTCTCTGTTAGTTAACATGTTTCAAATAAATTTCCTAATTATGTCTCTCCACCAGTTGAAAGGTTATTTTTTTTATGTCTGAAACAAGTTTCCATTCGAGTGTATATTTATGTCCCTTATTTGCAATGGTGGTGTTACTAATACATAAACACTGAAATATTTAACTGACAGTTACAAATTCAAGGGAGGGCAAGTTCAGCATAGTAAGAATACTGTTCAAGATCTTCACATTGATACATATCATATTAAAGTTAAAACCTGTATGGCGTGTGGTTATGGTATATCACACTGATGAAATACTTTTTTTCATTCATCAATATATGCAAAGAAACGGAATATTAAATTGTGTTTGTTTGTTCACACTGACATTTGCAAATATATTTCATCCTGAAAAGTGAAATATTTGTTGTCATGTTTATCACTTAATATTATATTGGAGCATCTGATGATAAGGAATCTGGGACATTTGCCTCATAGTAAAAAAAGTGTTCTTAGACATATGGATATAATTTAATGCCCCCCCGCCCTGCGTAATTATTGAGATATAAAAAAGAATTTCAAGGGTAGGCTGCAAATGTCCTTGGACAGAGGGTGGCGGGGGGCAAATGTTCATATACATGTTCCCTAGCAGAGTGATAAACATTATTGTGAGTTTTCATCTTTAAATTCTTTCATGTGAACGAGGAATCCAGCAAGCTTACAGAGGGATGATAATTAATTCAGTTGCCAACATGCAACTAAAGTAATACAAACAGGAGCACCTGAGGTCTTCCTTCACCAGTATTGCTGAAAATTTGACTTATATAGTGTCAATGTGACTTGAAGCCCAATTAAGTGAATAAACAAATTGTCTTATATTATAAGAGTTAATGCCCCTGAGTTGATAAAATGTTGATAAGTAACAAATTGAGTTATGCTGATGTTTTCCACAGACACTTGGGGTGTGGAGCTCAAAACGCCTTTAATATACAAATAAAATGCATATTTGTCAATCCCAGCACATGTACTACTGATTATATATATAAAAAAAACTGAATATAAGCCGTTTTGAAAAAAAAATCATATTTCAATGTCTATAATAATATACAAGATAAAAATGTTCGCCGCAAAAAATCCGCACACCTACCTGCGTTTACACCTTGTATTTTAATTCATTTTCAATATTTTCACATAATCCTTGAGGCCGTTAAAGCATTACACATTATACTTCACGATCATTGTTAGTTTTAAGCTTCATCTTTAATATAAACAACAAAATATGCGAAAAAAAAACATCAAAATTGTTCAAGATTTACTCCATTTACAAAATCTTTCCACAAATTTCGGCTTGGCGCCCAGCTTTGTAGCATTTCAATGCGTCGCGCTTTCAGCATGGGAACCAGAACTGGATAAAGGTGTGAACCAGTCTGTATACGTTATTGTCTTATATTATAAAAGTTAATGCCCATGAGTTGTTAAAATGTTGATAATGTCACAAAGAATCACAATGTCACAAAGAATCAGATAATGTCACAAAGATAATGTCACAAAGAAAATTGAGTTATGTTGATGTTTTCACAATAGTGCCTTACTCATTTATGTCATATGTATCACAATACTTAAATATGACCACTAAAATATGACCAAAAATATGTTAAAGTTTGTGTAATAACAAAACAAACAACAAAAAACATTGTATATATTTCAGTATGATCACACACATATATCTGCTCTTGCCAAGAGGTTAATTAACAGAGTTACAGAAAAAGTGCCACATATAATACAGAATGGAGATCCAGAAAAGACATACCCAGGTATGAAATTTTACTCTTTTAATGCCTTTGATGCATTCATTATTAGTACCCTACCGGTATGACCGGAGGGGGACTTTAGTTTACTCTCCGTCCGTCTGTCTGTCCATCTGTCTGTCCACAAAACTGGATCCCATGATAAGGCAAAAAGTACTGAAAATATTTCATGAAACTTGATATATGGATAGATGCAACAAATAGACTAACAATATGGCAAATTAAACACATAAACTGGATCCAGTGATAACACAAAAAGTACTGAAAATATTTTTATGAAAATTGATATATGGAAAGATGGCAGTCTGGATATTATGCACGTCTATTTCCTTTCTTCCTATGTTGAAAACTTTTGTTGCTATGGCAACAAATAGACTGAAAATATGGCAGATTTAACACATAAACTGGATCCAGTGATAATGCAAGAAATACTGAAAATATTTTTATCAAATATGGATAGATAGATGTTAATTTTCATTTTTATATGCCTGACAGAATTTCGGACATATTATATTATACTCCCTGGCTTCTGTCTTGTCTGTGCATCCATCCGTGCATCAACAATTTCTTTAATCAACTTTTCCTCCTAAACCACTTGGCCAAATTTGTTGAAACTTTGCAGGGATGTTCCTTGCATGAAGCTCTACCAAAGTTGTTCAAAGAATTAGATTCCAAAAAGAACTCTGTTTGCCATGGCAACCAAAAGATTATTTTACAAAAAATCTTAAAAAATCTTCTTGTAAAAAACCGAAAGAGTTAGAGCTTAGATATTTGTCATGAAGCATCTTCTAGTGGATATCTGCCAAGTTTGTTCAAATAAAAGCCCTAGGGTTAAAATTGGCACGGCCAATGACCAGGGGTCATTTATTGTCCTTATATATATATATATAGTAAACACTTAAAAAATCTTCTTGTGAAAATCCAAAAGAGGTAGAGCTTAGATGTTTGGCATGAAACATGTTCTAGTGTATGTCTACCATGTTTGTTCAAATAAAACCCCCGGGGTTGAAATTGGCTCCACCCCCAAGGGATCGAAGTTGGCAGTTCAATCCCCAGCCAGGTCAAGTGTTTGTTTTCCTTCTCTGTTTCTGTCATCTTTTTATTAGTTCACCTCTTACAGTGACAGGCTGAACTGTTTAATAAAATGGCTGCCAGAGCTAAAATAAGAAAACAACATCTAAACAACATCTCAGCCACTGATTCAATCTTGATATTATTTTACACAAAAATTTTTTGGTATAAGTGTACAAAAATTGTGCAGATTAAGCTGTCCCTTGTTTTCAAATTTTGCTTTGGGGTGAAAAAGGGCTCCACTTTGACCGTTTGACCTTTTTCTCAGGTCCTCTGGGCCCTCTTGTTTGATTATTTTAATTTGAAATTTTCAAAATATAATTTCAGTGTGAAATTGAAAAAAAAAGATTTCACGGTGAGGTAAATAAATTGAAAAGACCTGTTGGAAATGTGGACAACTTCAATGTTGTAATATATAATTTCATTCACAACCAGTCTGAAAACAGATATGATAATTGTTGTTTTCTGGTGTTTCAGAAGAGCCTATGTGGTTGTCAGAGAAAGCAGAAGGGATGGAAACTTTTATGTGAAGATGATGCAACATGAATATACCTCAAAGTAGGTTTTCAATAAGAATTTCTTCTCAGATTGGAGAAAGGTAACAATTGTGTTCATGAACGTTTGGTTCATTTTACTCTTCCAAGTTTGTTAATAAATATGCATGTGGGATTTGTTTTAGTGGATAGGAATTCCTCTGGATAAATGGGATAGATAACAGTGAGCTTGAATTTGCAGGGGGACAACCAAAATAGTGTTCTTTTAAATTATTTTTATCACCTGTCTTGCTACAAAAGTTTTAGATTTAGGATGCTAAATCGACATTGGTGTTCATTTGTCATTGTGGACATTATACATTTAACTGCATGAAGAATGAAGAAAATTCATTGTATGAAACTTGACTGTGAAATAGTTATGTAGCAGAGATCATGATCCTCATTTCCGAAGCAGTCTTGCGGGTATTAATCACATTTAGTGATAGTTCTAGTTTTTAGCTCGACTATTCGCAGAGTACTGTAACCCAACGAATATTCGCGACCAATTAATATTCGCTTTATTCGCGGATGGCCACGAAGCGCGAATATTTGTTTTCGCGAATAAGTCTGCACGATTTCGCGAATACATTGGAGAGAAATTTTTATTTTAGACGTGGTTATGCAAAGCTACTTGACCGGATATATTCGAATTTTACAGGCACCTGTCAGGAAGTAATGAATTGTTATGAATATTGCCATAAAGCAAAAAAAAACAAAAAAAAACACAAACTAAGTAAACTACTACTATTTTATAAATACCACAAGAACTCTATGTCAATATAACAATCAAAATAAATACAGTTTATGAAATACTAGTAGGCCTATTGTCAATCACGTTCAGTATAGGGTACTATACGGAGCATGTGTCAGTTTTAAGTTTCTTCATATTTACACTTCTATACTAAGTATATGCATACAAAGTACTCGCACTTATTTCAAAATAAATGTTTGACAAAAGTGGGAAAACTATCGAGCATCACAAAAGGCTATTGTTTTTTGGATCCTATAAAATAATTGTTTGAGTGAATTGTTAAGATAAAGGTGGTATAAACCTATCGAGTATCACAAAGGGTATTGGGTGTACATAATTACAAACAGTGAAATACAAGATGGTTTCATACTAGTATCGATTTTTACCGCCTGTATAGCTCAATTGGTTAGATTGCGGACTCATATAACATAATTTTCTCGGCGTGGGTTTGATCCCTGATTGGAGAAGGTATTTTTTTATTTTATGAAACGCTTAAATTTAATTGCTCCGCGCCCACAGGCGCGGAGCTATTTGTGTTACTATTTTTTTGTCCATGGGCCCGGATTTGAGCAATAAATCCTTTCGATTTACAGCTAAAAGTAAATCCGCATTGAAGAACTCCTTTCGATTTCTATATTGGTTTCCCCGTCGGTGATTTGCAGCATGTCATATTAATGAATGAGAACCGAAAAGCAGTTCTGCTGTACATAAATTCGAGAGCTATAAATAGCTATAAATGTTCTGATTTTTGACACTTAGATTATACATTTGTTATTTCCCTTTTTTAGTAGCACATGAAATCATAATTTGTTACATTTTGAATTACATTTACACACAACATATCAAGTATACTATTAGTGATTGAATTTGTCAATGTAAAGAAGTTTTCAGGCAAAAGATTTTAACAATTTTGCTTTTGATAATTATTTTTAATTTATATTTATGAAATAAAATGTTTAATAATAACATGTTGATATATTGGTTGTTTTGAAATAATTAAACTTTAGTATATAACGTTACATTTCATTAGCGTCATTGGTACAGCATACCACTTTGTAAAAGGACCGTACTCGACAGCGAAAGCTGCGTTTTGTAGCCTTACGAGCGGATGAACCCTCACTAAGGTGATTTGTCAGCCATGTGTGTTTCACAAAGTCTGTCCAAAGTGAAAGTAGGCCAAAATTCATATAAAAACAAAGCTCACATTGTTATATGATGAGCCATTTGCAAGTACACTTCCAGTTCTATGTTTTAAAGACTATTTTAAACAAAAATAAAAATGATTACAATAAGAAATTTACATTGAATGGGCTACATTTCGAAAGACCAAAAACATTCTGTTGCAAAGTTTTATGCACATTTCATGAATGGCAAAATCCAGTTTAAAGTCTATTTTAGTGCCAACAAATGCTATTTTTGTTTGTATTCAATGGAATTACTTTCCTTACCAGGTAGGCATCAGTGAAAGCATTTTTTATATTAAATATCTTTCCCCTCTTTTTAATTATGGACAGTGCATAAGATAAGTATAATTATGCAAAAATGGTTTACAAAAATTCGGAAAAAACCTACAATAGTACTTAATCTGAATATACAATGTAACATGACCTGTGCGTAGGAATAATTTGGTAAGGTATCTGCAATGAGCACATTTTTTTTGCGCGGAGCTTCTCAATTGCTGCATTGCAGCAACATTTGTACTTGTTTCTTAAAGACTTTTCTAGATAAAATGAAGACGAACGATGCGTACATGTACATATATAGAGAAAATGTTTTGCTAAATTGTGATCACAATTCACTCACCAATACAATATAAGGCTAGCGTATTGTTAATCCCATTTAAGACACCAATAATGACCTCAATTATTGAAGATTAATAGTCGGCTAATGGATTTTACTGCCCAATCGGACTTTCCAATCCGCGAATATTTTTTTTCGGAAATCAAGAAAACGCGGAAATTAATATTCGTGAATATGTCCGACCTCGGCAAAATGCGAAAATTTGTATTCGCGAATATAAATTGGGTTACAGTAATCAAGCTAATGCAGTCACCCATTTGTCGGCGTAGGCGTCCCTGTGGTTAAGTTTTTGTGTGCATGCTGGTATCTCCATAACTATTGAAGGGAATGGATTGAAACTTCACACACTTGTTCTCTGTGATTATCTAACATGATTGGCACAAGTCCCATAACTCTGATTTGCTTTTTTGCATAATTATGCCCCTTTTTCGACTTAGAAATTCTTGGTTAAGTTTTTGCGTGCAAGCTGGTATCTCCATAACTACTGAAGGGAATGGCTTGAAACTTCACACACTTGTTCTCTGTGATTATCTAACATGATTGGCACAAGTCCAATAACTCTGATGTGCTTTTTTACATAATTATGCCCCTTTAGACTTAGAAATTTTTGGTTAAGTTTTTGCGTGCAAGCTAGTATCTCCATAACTACTGAAGGGAATGGCTTGAAACTTCACACACTTGTTCTCTGTGATTATCTAACATGATCGGCACAAGTCCAATAACTCTGATTTGCTTTTTTGCATAATTATGCCCCTTTTTCTACTTAGAAATTTCTGTGTTAAGCAAATATCTCCATAACTACTGAAGGGTTTGTGCCTTTTTTTGAACAATTTTTATGCATTTTATAATAATAAAGCAGTGATTAACTCAATAAAACATTTTAATAACAAGCCTTTGTACCTTTTTGGACAATTTTATGTATTCATATAGGTAAGCATTATTATACTCAATGAAACACACTTGTGACAACTTTCCGAATAGTCGAGCGTTACTGTCCTCCGACAGTTCTTGTGAAATTGCTTTTAACACCTGTCCAACTGGACGTTAGTAATGAATCCATGCTTGCTGACAAAATTTGACTATGTCAAAAACAACAAAAAATATATAATTTTATTACTATTTCACATAAAGTTTGGAATAAGAATAATTTTCTTTTCATTTATATTTAGGGGATATAAAAAGATGTTTAAGAAATGTGACTTTAGGGAGATGTTTGAAAATTTTATTTTGCTGACAAAAGGGTGTCAATTCATGAATGGTAAGATTTAAGTGGCAAGGCAGCAAAATTTGATTTTGATTTACTTGTCAGTTACATCTGAATGGTTTATTTACTTGCCAGTTTAATCTTTATAAAGTAAATTTTGGAAAAAATTCACTCATTCTTACAGGTTTTGGGACAACCGTGACAATATGGTCAATTTATTTTGCTGTCCTTGACTGTTAGCGGAAGATATAAATTGTACAATATTTCATATCTCTTGTTATCATAATATTGTTTCGTAGTTTGGGGACCTTTCTGTTGAAAATGTGTAATACGTATACATGTACAGTGCCTTAAATGGAGTGCAGGTATTAGTTACCCGTACTCCAGAGCTTGCCCATTGATTGACTCATTTTTGCTGGGGTTTACTTATTGTGACGGAAGAGAAAGGGTAAACAACATAAATATCATATTCAGATGCTCGTTCATTGGTTACTTTTTTCTGGAGTTTCATATTGTGACAACAGGGAACGTGTTTTTATGTTTGACTATGATACAAAAGATAAAGAACATCAAAACACTCTGCAATCTGATTTATACACAGGGACTATGGTAATGCTCCCTAGTACAAATCAAATAGCCTCGTGTTTCGATGCTCTTTCTATTACTTATGTAACTGAATTTTTTTTTTATTTTTCACAGAAGTTGAAGGAAGAGAAGGCATGGATACAAGAAGAGTATGGATATTGCATAATGGATGGTCACAAGGAAAAGATTGGAAACTTCAGGACAGAGTCTCCTGGTCTGTTTAGAGGTAGAGGTGATAATCCTAAACAGGGTTTGTTGAAAAGAAGAATACAGCCAGAGGATGTTGTAATCAATTGTAGCAGGTACATATATTGTTAGCTAAATTGTTAAGAAAAATAATCTGTTAAATTTTTAATCATTAATCCGAACCTGCTGAATTTGTGTAATGGATATGACCTGCTTTGAATTTGGATAAGTCTATATGAAATTGAAGGGATTATAATAACAAAATACAAAACAGTTTAGGGCCTGGTCAGACTGCAAGGATGTTAAGAGGACTCGGCTAGATACTGATGGTAAAGGCTTATTAGTCCCCTACCGATTTAACTGGAGGGGACTTTAGGTTTTCCCTCTGTCTGTCTGCACTACGGAATAGGGATAGGGGGCCATCTAACTGTAAACAGAACAAAAAAGAACAATAAATTTCATTCCATAACAATAGAATAAGGGGCCATGGCCCTCTATTAAACAAAAGAAAATAACTATAGAAATGGCCCTTAATCCTGATTGGGTCGGACATCCGTCCACACAAATGTATAGATACGCAGGTAAGGCCATCCTTAAAAAAATGTTTGTTTGCAGTAACCCGACCCAGAATTTTCAAGGTGGGTAGGTAGGTCGATTTTTTTTTTTTTATTGAACTGTACTCCCAAATAAACATGGAATTTCAAAATGCTGGAAAATATATGCTTTGATAATCTGGTAAAAACTAATAAATTGTTAACTGAATTCTTATTTAATAAGACCTACATTTTATTTCTTCTATTAACCTTTAAAAGAACGAAAACAAAGCACAAGGCATAATTTTCTGATTCAAAAAAAAAATAATTTTTTTACCCAGACCATGAAAAAAAATTTTGAGTAGGGGCCAATTTTGTGAGTCGGTCGCGTTACTGCAAACAAACATTTTTTTAAGGATGGCCTAATACGTAGATAATACTGCTGTACCTGATATTAAAGCAAAATTGCGTCTGATTTGTTTCTGTACTTATTTTCAGCGTGCCAGATTGTTTTAGAGTTACGTCACATGTATAATCATTACGTCACATATCTAAATATAGAACGTCAACTGTGACTTTATTGCATAATAACCAAAATTTTGGTTCTTCTATATTCAATATTGAAAAATGCGGGTCATGTTAGAATAATGAATAGATTAACTTCATATTTAGACAAACATTCTTTAGGATAAAACCTTCATGTATATCAAACTCAAATTGACCTTGGCTCATTATGACCTTGACCTTGAAGGTCAACTTATTGAATTTTCATTAATAATTGACTGTAACTTGGTAATTAATAATTGGATAATCTTCATACCTTGACAAAATAACCTTTTGGAGGAGACCTTCTAAAAAGGTTGAACTTGAGCTTTAAATGACTTTGACTATCAAGTTCAAATTATTGACTTTTGATTAAATTAATTTTGTTATTTATGTAAGGATTTGATTTATACAATGTATATGGACCAAAGCAGACTTGCTGCCTAACAAACATGTTGTATATTATGACTGTCAAGGTCAAATTAATGAAATTCTCTTGTTTTTAGCTCACTTCTCACTTGTCTCAAAGTGACAAGGTGTGCTTTTGTGATTGAAATTTTGTGCCCATCAGTTTCATCTAAACTTCACAGGAATGTTCCTTGGGAGATCACCTTTAAAAAATGTTCAAAGAATTGAATTCCATGCAAAAGTCTGGTTGCCATGATAACAAAAAGAAATAAAAAAATTTCTAAAAAAAACCCCAAAAAGCTAAAGCTTAGCTATTTAGCATAAAACATCTTTTAATGGCTGTTTACCAAGTTTGTTCAGCTAAAAGTAGATCTCTTCTATGTTTGTTCAAATTTATAGCCCTTTGGTAAAAATTGGCCCCGCTGGGGGTGGGAGGAGGAGGGGGGAGTCATTGATTTTCCTTCCATGTATATAGTAAAACAACAAAAAAATCTTCTATTATATTAGCATTGCCTAGTAAACACCTATAAAATTGATTAAGTGCCCTTTTGATCCAAATTGATCCCACCTAATGAACTACTTTAGCATTTAAGAGTACTGACTTTTTCTAGAAATCAGTTGAGTGATATAGGGCTCCCGGATGGATTAGGGAGGGGGATATTGTTTTGGGCTTGTCCATCTGTTCTTGTGTCCTTCCGTCCCTTCATCTGTCTGTCTGAATTTCGTTTCCCGTTTATTTTTAGCTCACCTGTCACTTTGTGACAGGGTGAGCTTTTGTGATTGCTTTTCGTCCGGTGTCTGTCCATCGTCCGTCATCCGTAAACTTTTACTTTAAATGACATCTCCTCATTAACCACTAAGCCAATTTCATCCAAACTTCACAGGAATGTTCCTTTGGTGGTCATTTTTAAAAATTGTTCAAAGAATTTAATTCCATGCAGAACTCTGATGGCCATGGCAACCAAAAGAAAAAACTTTAAATATCTTCTTCTAAAAACCCAAAGAGCTTGAGCTTAGATATTTGGCATGAAACATCTTCTAGTGAGTGTCTACCAAGTTTGTTCAAATAAAAGCCCTGGGGTCAAAATTGGCCCCGCCCCAGGGGGTCATTGATTTTCTCTATATGTATTTAGTAAAAACTAAAAAAAATATTCTTTTGAAGAACCCAAAGAGCTAGGGCTAAGATATTTAGCATGAAACATCTTCTAATAGGTGTCTACCAAGTTTGTTCAAATAAAAGCCCTTGGGTCAAAATTGGCCCGTCCCAAAAGGTCATTGATTTTTCCAATATGCATATAGTAAAAACTTAAAAATCTTCTTTTAAAGAACCCAAAGAGCTAGAGCTAAGCTATTTAGCATGAAACATTTTCTTATGGATGTCTACCAAGTTTGTTCAAATAAAAGCCCTGGGGTCAAAATTGGCCCCGCCCCAGGGGGTCATTGATTTTCCTTATATGTGTATAGCAAAAACTTAAAAATCTTCTTTGAAAAAACCCATATAGCTAGAGTTTAGATAATAAGCATGAAACATCTTCTAGTAAGTGTCTACAAAGATTGTTCAAATAAAAGCCCTGGGGTCAAAACTGACCCTGCCCCAGGGGTGTCATTGTTTTTAAATATATGTGTAAGTAAAAAACTGAAAAAATCTTCTTTTGAAAAATTTAACCCAACGAGCTAGACCTTTGATGTTTAGCATGAAACATTTTCTAATGGGTGTCTACCAAGTTTGTTCAAATAAAAGCCATTGGGTTTAAACTGGCCCCGCTTCGAGGGACCTATATACAGGTGAGCGACTTTAGGGCCATGATGGCCCTCTTTTTTGCAACTACTGGCTGGAATTCAACAAAAGGTATATCAAGAGGAAATGCGCAGTCTGACCCTTCAACACAAGAGATATGGCCCTTGGTTATGCATATAGAGCAATAATTGTTTCCGCTCTACTTCTCGACTACTGGCTGGAATTCAGCGAAACTTTATGGGAACCATCAATACAAAAAAATGAGATGAGCATATCATTGCCTTGTTTTGGTCTAACCTTTGAACAGTTATGGCCCTTGATTAGGTTTGCAGTTTGCATATAGAGCAATAATGGTTTACGCCCTATTTCTCTGTAACTACTGACAGGAATTCAATGACACTTTATGGGAACCATCAATGCTGAGATGAAATTGCGCATATCATGAACTTGTTCCGGTTGAGTCTTCAACATAGAGTTATGGCCTTTGATTAGTTATGCAGTAAGCATATAGAGCAATAATCGTTTCCGAACTATTTCTTTCCAACAACTGGCTGGAATTCAATTAAACTTTATGGGAACCATTTATACCAAGAGGAGATGCGCATATCCTTGCTTTGTTTAGGTTAGACCCTTCATCACAGAGTTATGGCATTTGATCAGTTATGTAGAATGCATTATAGAGCAATATTGCTATTTCTTTGCAACTGCTGGATTGATTCTTAAAAAACTATGGGAACCATCAATACAAAAAGGCAATTTGCATCTCATTGTTATTGTCCTAAATTTTTATCATGTATAAAGAATATTACTGTTTATGTTATGATAAATATATAAATAAAGCCTTATGTCTCCAGTTGTTGTGTAAGTAATAACTGGTGGTGGGATATAAATTCAATGAATTTGGTTGTATTGTTTTGTATTGTACGGGGTACAAAATATAAAATAAGAACAAGACTTTTATATACAAGATACATTTATAGAACAAGACTTTTAATAAAAACTGCCAACAATAGAAGACTAGCTAAAACTGTTTTAACTACTGTATAAAAAAGCTTGGAAAAAAAACTTTACCTTATAAACCAAAATTTAAAATACATTTTCACGAGCAAAACTGGTCCTCTACACAAGAGGCTCCTAACTCTTAAATGTAAAGTCAGATATTCAAAGTCAATGAAGTTGGAATCATTCTTTCAATTAAACATGCTTAATTGTGTTTCAAAATAATGATAATAGGCCTATATTTTGTCCTTTAAACTTTTTGATATCATTGAAAGGTGAAGTCTTTATACTTTCTTTTTTTGATCCCATTTTATTGGCTAACCATTAAGCCAGAAAGGAGCTTACATATATGGAAGTTTGCTGCATTGTTCCTTGCCCTTTGTCGAAGAGAAAGCATGTAGCATTTAAATGCTTGTTGAGGTCTGTTTTCTTGTTCCATACATTGTCCTAAAATGTTTAGAGCTGTTTCTCTATGTCCAAGGTTTTTATCTGTTTCTATGGTTCTTATAAGTTTACAAAGTGCTTGTTGTTGATCTTGATGCCTTTGTAGATGACGATAGATCTTGTATTGTAGGAAGTACAGGAGAGGTAGAGAATCAACTACAGCCCAGTCCATCCAACAGTCTTTATATGCATGTCTGTGTATCATGTCATCGTGTGTAGATCTGAACATTTCATATTGTAGTTCATGAGGAACACAGTAGATCTCTCCCTGTATAAATCTGACACAAAAAGCTGTAATATGTTTGATACAGTCCTCACTTTGTTCATTACATGCCCTCTTGAATTCTGCTGATACTGTTAGTGGCGGCTGCCAGCAGCAACAGATAGATAAAACAGGATAAGAATAATATTGTTGCTCTGTGTGTCTAAGAATTAGTTCAGCTTTCTCCATATCTCCTGTACTGAAGAACACTGAAGCCAATTTAAGTCTGCTAGATGAGATATCTGAGTTTAAACCAGCTGATAGCCAGACCAATGCTTGAGGTGACACTTGATTATTTTCACCAATGCTGGATGATGCTAGGGTAGAACCATATGTGGTGAAAAGAAAAGGTGCTAGAAAATTGAATGCAACTTGTTCAAATCTATTACCATTATCACTGAAGTTCATCAATTGAACTATTTGTTGCTTATGTTGGTTTATTGTTCTAATGTTTTTATTGTGAAAATGTCTTAAAATAAGCTTATGCTGTATACATATTGTGTTCGCAATGTTTATATATGCAAATGCTGTAACAGTTTCATATATTTCAAGAAAAGAAGGAAAATAATAAACACCATGTGGTACCGTGTTCAGTTTAACTTGAAGTCGTTGACCGACATCATCAATATCAATACTAAGTAACCATTGTCTATCATTCTGTATAAAATCACAAATATTTTTTGAAAGTTCATGTTTTGTCTCAGCTGTAAATTGCCCTGCCATCAAATTATTTTCCGGTATAATGAAATGTGAACAACAGTCATTCTGTACACAACTGTGTAATTCCAATAAGCAGTATGTTAAACATGTAAATAAATTGATATCTTTCCATATTCGCGACTCTGTGTTTTCTATACAATGTAAAAGAACTGTTTTACACATGAAACTTGATATGTTGATTTCATCCTGAGGATTAAGGAAGGATTTAAGAATCATTTTCAATAGTACATAGCACCTTATTTGTGTTATATTTAGATTGTACATAAGACATCTTTCTGTCAATGTTGTAGATATTCTCCATTCCAATTCAGGATATTCACTGATCTTACTTCCAGTTGGAACAACAAAACATACAGTACTGGCTGCATATGTTCTCATCTCTTGTGTTGGCCATCTGCCAATACCCTGTCTATCTAACCAACCTGATGCTGATTGAGGCCATGATTGACATGGAAAAGCTAACACTCTGTCTATATCACATAATCCATTTTGGCCGTGTTCAGCAATAGATGGTCCATGCTGCTGATGAGCACCCTCAAGAAAATCATTTATCACTGTGTTTTTATACAATATTCTTCCTCTTCCATCAGTAATATGGTGTTCATCAGGAATGACAGTGATAGGAAGAGGTTCATCATGTCTGAGTCGTTGTAAGAAACAATACCCGGGGGTAGTGTTCTCATCCTGTATCATGAGGAAGTTTCTCTTGCCATGTTCCCACTCTGACCAGTCTTGTATTATATTGACATTATGACTACAGGCTAGTGTATCAAAGTCTGAACTAAGTCCTTCAGTAGTTGTACCTTCACTTTGACTCCCTAGATAATATTTAGTTATATTTTGATCAGTTAACCTGCACCTGATATTACTCATAGTCTCAATCAGCATGACTCCTCTTCTACTTCTCATCACAATTCTTTCATTGACACCAATGTCATGTAAAACCTCTGATAACATCAATGATAAGTTTTCTCTGTAGTCAGGTTCTTGAAACATTCTGTAATATATTAATACAGAAAAAATGTTGCAGTCAGCAGTTTTAATTAATTTTATCACATACTTCTACTTTTTATTTATTTGTCCTTTGTGTCCTAGAACAGAACAGAACAGGAGACCCTGAATCTGGACATTATGAAACATAAAATAAATAAGTTGAGGTAGATATCAATTGATCAAGAATATTGCATATTTTTCTCTATTTGGTTGTGGTATTTTCTTCTCTATTATGTAAATTTGAATATTTGTTCTCAGAATTTTGATATAAGAGAGACACTAAAATTTAACACTCATTTAGATATTCATGTGATACTTTCTTACATAATTCATCCAATATAAATGAGAAATTGTGTACATAATATAATGTTTTAAATTTACTTTGAATTCTGGATTTAAATTTCTTGAAAATAATCAAGAGAAAATATTTCTTTTCATTTGACCAGATATGTGGAAATTTAGATTTATATAACACTACAATATATTGTAAAAAACATGATAATGTAAAACAATTATGTATTAAAATACATAATTTATTTTAACAATTTTTTTTTTTGAGATTCATGAAAGGGAGACAAAAAAATTAAAAACACTGTCTAAAATATTGCCTGAACTACTTTCTTACATAATTCATTTTATATAAATGAGAAACTGTGTATTTAGAATAAAGTTTTAAACTTACTTTGAAGGTTGTATCATAGAAATAATCAACAAAAACTGTTTCTTTCCTTTTGACCAGCTAGGTGGAAATTTTGCTATTTTTACTTCCTCTTTTGGTTTTGAATGAAATGAAAGGGAAATAACTCACTTTCTTTTCCTAACAGTTGTTATGAGAGTTAATTGAGTAATGTCCCTTTAAGATTTTTCAATGTATTCTAAAAATACATGATGATATAAGTCTTAATTATTTATATAATTCTGTCTATTTAAATAATATAGAATGTGTTAAAACATCATATTTTTCAAAGAAAAACATAATTATATTATTTTCAGAATGAAATATCACTCACTGTTAGTGATAAATACTCTTTTCCTTCATTATGCAGATTTGCAAATTTGACCAAAAAAAGATAATCATCACTTTGCAGAATTTCTAATGTTGACATCAATGATGTCATTTCCTGTAATTTTTGTAAATAACTAAATGTAAGAAAAAAAGAAGATAAATATGTGATTCATAAAATAAACAGCAAACTCCTTGATAAAGAGGGCTTGAACCCCTGGAAATGTAGGCGATTGATAAACTTTGTGCATCATGAGATATTTTTTTTCCATAACGTTATTATCAGTTCATGAAGAAGTTGCAACACTATAATGTCTCTGTTAGTTAACATGTTTCAGATAAATTTCCTGATAATGTCTCCACAAGTTGAAAGGTTATTTTTTTATGTCTGAAACAAGTTTCCATTCAAGTGAATAAGATTAAATAGTCTGTTATAAAACCTTTTATATTTTTTTTAGGTTATATGAGAAGAAAGAGAAAGCATATAACAAAGCAAAAGAACAGCTGACGAGACTCGAGGTACAAGCAACAACTAAAGTTGAGAACAAGGAATTTGCCCTTGGAACCTCTAAACTCCACTACCTTGATCCTAGAATCTCCGTGGCATGGTATGCTGAAATTTTCCTTTTCAGTTTAAAGAATGCTGAAAACTGGTTTAAATAATTTCACCATTTTCATGTTAGGTGTTGAATTCAGGTTAAGCCAGTGCAAGACTGCTACGTTTTTTATGGTAGATTGCAATAACCACTGCCATTATTGTACAGGTTTAATAAAACCAGGCCTGCAACAATTTTGATTTTCCTGTTTTGGACATTCTTTAGAGAATGTTTTTCTCTATTGTATAGAACCACACCTTGTAGAGATTAATTAAAATGGGTTTGTGTAGAATTAAAGGTCTTGAAATATATTTAATATTTGATTTTCTGTTTCTGTTATAGGTTGAACTATTAAGTATTACCGTATAAGTACTTATTTCTGCGGTCTTAAAATTCTGCGATTTTCGTTAAAATTAGGGGTCTTAAATTTCTGCGTTTCTTATTTCTGCGGTGCCATCATTCTCCCATTCAAGTGTTTTATTTCTGCGTTTAAATCATGATATTTGTATACAATTAACCAATAAACGGCATTTCAAGATTTGTTGATATGTCATTACTTTCGGTAAAAATGCAGACGACTGATAATGTGTTTCGTTGTAATCATCATGTATCGGTATACACTATATACCGGTATTACGTAATTATTAAGAAAACAAGAACAACAAAATTTAATGACAACAATTTTAATACTGTATGTGTATAAATTTGAAGCATTCATGTATTTAACTATCTTATAGGTTCATTATAGTCCTTATATTCATTATATATATATTCATTATATTCCTTTCACAACAAATAAATCATGCATGTATATACATTGAAAAGAATCTATGGAAAAACTTGCAAATGTTAGTCTCTTTCAACATGAATACTTGAACTTATAGCTTGGTAAACAACGTGTTGTTTTACCAGTGAAGATTATTTGCGGCGGAAGAAATTCGCCTGTAAGAAAAAAAAAATCAACACAATTTGAATAAAAGAATTTCAATCATTTCGCTTAAGTGGACATTTACAGTTAAGTGTGAAAAATACACAATGGCAAAATTCGCACATAATATAGTGGTACATAAAAGCGTGTTTATTACAGGTTTTTAATGATAATTTCAAACAATGGTCATTTTATCACGTTTTTGATAATGGTGTTTTTAAATATATTTTAAACTGAAACAGCCATATTAACAACGATATACACTGCACATGAACACATTTTTAACACAATTTTAATATTTAATTGCAATGATAAAAATTATAAGTTTTATTAAGCATTTAATTATATAAAATATTCGGCAGAGAAAATTTAGATTTACCTTGCAGTGTACCAGCAAATACGGCAGTGAATTGTCATTTGTCTCCAAAGCCCGAGATTTCGACTTGTTTAGCACCTTCAACCTTCATATACTATAGTCATTTTATTCTATCAAATAATTCAAGCTTAGAGTGAGCAAAAATCATACCAACATGATATTTATTTCAACAAAAATAACAAGCAAAGTAACGATTTTTTATAATCTTTAATTCATGACAGAAAGAAAAATCTACTTATACCGTTAAAAGCCGATAACGATACATGTTAATGGTTAGGTAATGTAGTTAGACATTACCGGTTGCTGAAATTCCGACACATGTATACATAAACAAAGCCGAGAATGGCTTAATTTTCTGCGGTTTTTAAATCTGCGGTGTTGTAACAAACCGCAGAAATAGCAGAAATAAAGTTCCCGCAGAAAAAAGTACTTATACGGTACATGTATATAGAATTTTAGCTTAATATTTGCACTTTAAAGAACAAAATTTAATCATAGATTCAGGAAAAAAAAAATGTATTGTTGTCGTACCATACTGCTATAGTATATTATTTTCATTATCAGGTGTAAAAAGTGGAAGGTACCAGTGGAGAATGTGTAACAAGACCCAGAGGGACAGGTTCTGGTTGGCAATTGTCATGACTGATGCAGATATCCGGTTTTGACAGTAGCAAATAAGGCCTATTTGGCATGGTGGTAACCGTCACTTTTTAACCACTTGTGCCTCTTCACTGTGATTTTGAATATCGCCAGAGAGTCTACTTGGTGTGGTGGTAACTGTGACTTTGACTTCAGCCACATGCTCCCCTTCACTGTGAGTTTGAATCCAGCCAGGAAATTAGAATCTTTTACGTGTGGAAGCTACTAAACTAGCTACAGAATGCTGATGGTTCAACTAGGGCACAGGCTTATGGCTGAATAACGTGCTATTGGGTTGGAAAGTCAGGATATGACCCTTACAGTATTGGGTGTCAACCTTCATTGTACAACTCAAAGTGAAACATGCCATATAGAAATAATTCAAATCTGTTGTATTTGAATATTTTTTATAACCATGCAAAGATAAAAGAATTGTTTATTTTTTTGTGAAATTTTGTTTATATCATTGGAAAATGAAAAATAGTGTAGTGCTTAATATGTATAACAGAAATGAAGATTCTGCGTGTGTTTTACTTAAAAAATTTAATCCTAATTATTTTTTGATCTCTTTACAGTGTTTACACTTTTATATAAATGGTGAAATTGGTTATCCAACTGCTACACTGGGATAAGTAATAGAAAGAGCATCAAAGCATGAGGCTTTCTTGTTTGTACGAGGAGGCGTTTCCTCCCCTTCACATTTACATTAGAAAGGTCTCCAAACTATGATACAATACATAGTTACTGGTTGACCTGGTTTACACAACTTAAACAAAACAATACAAGGTTTTAATTGTTAATACTCTTTGTGAGCCGTTGACCTTGCTATGAAAAGAAAAGATGGGTCCAAATTTTTCACTGCAATAAACTAGAATGGTACACTGTAGAAAGAACAAAATGGATGTTACATTTTTAAAGTGCACGAAATTTTCTTATCTAAGAAAGGTGTTACATTTGCGTTTAAAAAAAAAAAATACAGATTTAAAAAATAAAGTGTCAGAAGTGTTTAGTATTGTCAGTTAAAAATCTTTTTATTAATTGTTTGTTAAATTATTACAAAATTCTTTCATGTTTATGAATAAATAAAAGAATAAATAAATAAATAAACCAAAATTCTTTCATGTTTATAAATGAATGAATTAATTATTTTTTGAGAGGATAATGCACACCCCTCCCCCCACCATAAAAAAAGTAAATAGATCTAATATGATAATGTTTGAATAGAGAGATTGTAATTTTTTACCATCTTGAGGCTGAGCATTTCATCCATGAATCAGATCCATATGTGCAAAGTCAAGGTAACTAGAGATGATGAAAATTCAAGATTTATTTTCTGGTGCTTATCATCTATGTGCATGGAAGATTTCAGTATTACTCAATATACATGTAAATGTTCACCATCATGAGATGTTGTGTCATACTCAAGGTCAGAGGTCTAAGGTTAATGTTACACCTAAAGACCATAGAAAAATATTGCCCACACCATATCTGTGCCATGACCTTGTACCTTTTGCTATCGGCAGATTTTTGTGATAATGGAAGCATTTTAGAAATAATAAGTTTGTAGCTTGCAGGTAAAAAACAGTTTTATTTGTGTGCAGCTGCCCCCTGCTTTTCTTAGGTGGTAAACATTAGGTTGCAACAATTTCCCTTACCAATTTTGGTAGAAAACATAAGGTTAAAGGTTAGTCGGTGAAAATTTCCCTTGCCAGTATGGATAGAAAACATGTTTTTGCTCCTTGTAAATTTTGATAAAAAAAAAACAAAAGAAAAACCAAGGGTTTTTGACAATTTTCAGTACCAATATTTATAGAAAACCTGTATTATTAGCTCACCTGTCACAAAGTGACAGGGTGAGCTTTTGTGATCGCTTTTCGTCCGGCGTCCGTCCGTAAACTTTTGCTTTAAATGACATCTCCTCATAAACCACTGAGCCAATTTCATCCAAATTTCACCGGAATGTTCCTTTGGTGGTCACCTTTAAAAATTGTTCAAAGAATTTAATTCCATGCAGAACTCTGGTTGCCATGGCAACCGAAAGAAAAATCTTTAAATATCTTCTTTTAAACAAACCCAAGAGCTAGAGCTTAGATATTTGGCATGAAACATCTTCTAGTAAGCGTCTACCAAGTTTATTAAAATAAAAGCCCTGGGGTCAAAATTGGCCCCACCCCAGGGGGTCATTGATTTTCCCTATATGCATATAGTAAAAACTTAAAAATCTTCTTTTAAAGAACCATAAGAGCTAGAGCTTAGATATTTGGCATGAAACATCTTCTAGTGAGTGTCTACCAAGTTTGTTCAAATAAAAACCCTGGGGTCAAAATTGGCCCCGCCCCGGGGGGTCATTGATTTTCCCTATATGCATATAGTAAAAACTTAAAAAATCTTCTTTTAAAGAACTCAAAAGAGCTAGAGCTTAGATATTAAGCATGAAACATCTTTTAGTGAATGTCTACCAAGTTTGTTCAAATAAAAGCCCTGGGGTCAAAATTGGCCCCGCCCCAGGGGGTCATTGATTTTCCCTATATGCATATAGTAAAAACTTAAAAAATCTTCTTTTAAAGAACCCAAAGAGCTAGAGCTAAGATATTAAGCATGAAACATCTTCTAGTGAGTGTCTACCAAGTTTGTTCAAATTAAAGCCCTGTGGTCAAAATTGGCCCCACCCCGGGGGGTCTTTGATTTTCCCTATATGAATATAGTAAAAACTTAAAAAATCTTCTTTTAAAGAACCCAAAGAGCTAGAGCTAAGATATTTAGCATGAAACATCTACTAATGAGTGTCTACCAAGTTTGTTCAAATAAAAGCCCTGGGGTCAAAATTGGCCCCGCCCCAGGGGGTCATTGATTTTCCCTATATGCATATAGTAAAAACTTAAAAAATCTTCTTTTAAAGAACCCAAAGAGCTAGAGCTAAGATATTTAGCATGAAACATCTTCTAATAAGTGTCTACCAAGTTTGTTCAAATAAAAGCCCTGGGGTCAAAATTGACCCAGCCCCAGGGGGTCATTGATTTTCCCTATATGCATATAGTAAAAACTTAAAAAATCTTCTTTTAAAGAACCCAAAGAGCTAGAGCTAAGATATTAAGCATGAAACATCTTCTAGTGAGTGTCTACCAAGTTTGTTCAAATTAAAGCCCTGTGGTCAAAATTGGCCCCACCCCGGGGGGGCCTTGATTTTCCCTATATGCATATAGTAAAAACTTAAAAAATCTTCTTTTAAAGAACCATAAGAGCTAGAGCTTAGATATTTGGCATGAAATATCTTCTAGTGAATGTCTAGCAAGTTTGTTCAAATAAAAGCCCTGGGGTCAAAATTGACCCCGCCCCAGGGGGTCATAGATTTTCCCTATATGCATATAGTAAAAACTTAAAAAATCTTCTTTTAAAGAACCCAAAGAGTTAGAGCTAAGATATTTAGCATGAAACATCTTCTAATAAGTGTTTACCAAGTTTGTTCAAATAAAAGCCCTGGGGTCAAAATTGGCCCCGTCCCAGGGGGTCATTGATTTTCCCTATATGCATTTAGTAAAAACTTAAAAAATCTTCTTTTAAAGAACTCAAAGAGCTAGAGCTAAGATATTTAGAATGAAACATGTTCTAATTGGTGTCTACCAAGTATGTTCAAATAAAAGCCCTGGGGTCAAAACTTGCCCCGCCCGGGGGGGGGGGGGGGTCATTGATTTTCCTTATATTTGTATAGAAAAAACTTTAAAAAATCTTCTTTGAAAAAACCCAAATAGCTAGAGTTTAGATATTAAGCATGAAACATCTTTAAGTAAATATCTACAAAGTTTGTTCAAATAAAAGCCCGGGGGTCAAAACTGGCCCTGCCCCAGGGGTGTCATTGTTTTTAACTATATGTGTATAGTAAAAACTTTAAAAATCTTCTTTTAAAAAACCCAATGAGCTAGAAATTAGAGTTTAGCATGAAACATCTTCTTATGGGTGTCTACCAAGTCTGTTCAAATAAACAAATAAAAGCCCTTGGGTAAAAATTGGCCCAGGTGTGGGGGGGCCTATATACAGGTGAGTGACCTCAGGGCCATGATGGCCCTCTTGTTTTTGACAATTCCCGTGCTAATTTTGAAAGAATAACTGGGTTCTTTGACAATTTTCCATGCTAGTATTGCTGAACACCCCCCCCCCCCCCAATTATTTCCCTTGCCAACATTGAAAGCCCAAGTTTTTTGACAATTTCTTATTGCTATACATGTATGAACTAAATTTAGGTATTTTATATTTGCAGGAACAAGGTTTTGGGGGTGAGCAAGTGAGTTCGCACCTAAAAGATTGGCTTATATCCCGGCAGAGATACTGGGGTACACCGATACCTGTTATACACTGTGATACTTGTAAGGTAGGATTGATGTATTTGATTGGAAAATGGAAAGGATTATGTTGAGAACTTGATATAGTTTTAATTGTGTTTGAGAGTATTCTCAAATAAGACTTTAGTGTCAGTTTTCAGATTGTTAAATGTACCATTTTTTGTACCTTTTTTCTCTAAAACTATATATTTATTTTTTTTAGACTTAGAACATATACCTTTCCTACATTCATGGAAACAACTATTCCTATATGGTTCTGACTTGCTATTGCCATATTTGGTTTTTGTTGTGTTATTTTTCCATTTTTTTTTTATTTGTTAACCTAATAGTGTTTGACTTATTAACAGAAATTTCATGCCTTTTCTGAACCAAACTTTTCTTTCTATGGTGTCCTTGTTTGTCTTGTATTTAATATCAGTTCTGTTATACATTTTTCCAGACTGTGCCAGTACCTATGGAGGACTTACCTGTGGTCCTACCGGACACAACAAAACCTACTACCAGTAAAGGTGGCTCAGTCCTAGCACAAGATGAACAATGGCTTAATGTGAAGTGCCCAAAGTAAGTATTGTTGTGTTAAAAAAAAAACCCAAATGATTCAAAAGTAGTTCTAACATAATTACAGTATGTTTTGTTAAATGACAGTGATAGAGAAAAAGGTATGATTAACAATCAGATATTCAAACAGTTTCACGTAATAAAAAAAATGAATTTTTTATTTCAGTTAACATTCTAAATGTTGGTTCCTGACTAGAAATAGCAAGCTCTTCACTTCACCTAATAAAATATTAAGACATAAAAAAGTGTCTGAAGAAAATTAAACTCGGACCATCTTGTGCATTTGTTTAGCCCCAGCCAGATCACAAAAAGTCAGATAGATGAATTCTAGGGTTAAGAACCTAAAGAATAGTTTCATATCTTTTTTATGCTCCCCAAAAAATTTCTTATAGTCGGCGCCTTGTCCGTCTGTATGTCCGTCCGTCCGTCCGTTGTCTTGTCCGGAGCATAACTTGAAAACCCTTGGAGATAATTTGTTGAAACTTCATACAGTGGTAGAGGGCATTGAGGGGGAGTGCAGTGTCAAAGAACCATAACTCTATTTTGCCTGGTTTTTAGCTCGACTATACGAAGTATATGGAGAGCTGTCCTACTCGCCCCGGCGTCGGCGTCCGCGTCCGCGTCCAGATTTTAGATTAAAGTTTTGGTGCAGTAAAATATTTTTCACTATAACTTTGTCATTTCTTAAGGTATCAACTTCAAACTTCAAATATATGTTCCTTATCATCAACCACATCTTATGTGACAAGGTTCATAACTCTAGCACAAATATTTTCAGATTTATCTCCCCTTGAACTTAGAATTTTCCTTAAAAAATACTATTTTTTACTGTTACTTTTTTATTTCTTAAGGGATCAACCTCATACTTCAAATATATGTACCTTATCATCATCCCCATCTGATGTGACAAGGTTCATAACTCTAGCACCAATATTTTTAGATTTATCTCCCCTTGAACTTAGAATTTTCCTTAAAAAATACTATTTTTTACTGTTACTTCTTTATTTCTTAAGGGATCAACCCCATACTTCAAATATATGTACCTTATCATCATCCCCATCTTATGTGACAAGGTTCATAACTTTAGCACCAATATTTTCAGATTTATCTCCCCTTGAACTTAGAATTTTCTTTAAAAAATACTATTTTTTACTATAACTTATTTATTTCTAAACGGATCAACTTCATACTTCAAATAAATGTACCTTATCATCATTCACATCTTATGTGACATGGTTCATAACTCTAGCACCAATATTGCAAGAATTATCTCCTCATCAACTTAGATTTTTTTACTAGAAAATGTTATTTTTTACTATAACTTTTTTAGTTTTAAAGGTATCTACCTCAAACTTCAAATACTTATTCCTTATAATCAATTATATTTTATGTGACAATGTTCATAACTCTTGAAGTAATTTTTACAGATTTATTTCTCTTTGAACTTAGGATTTTCTTTAAGAAATATTATAACTTTGTTACTTTTTAATTTATTAAGGTATCTACTTCAAACTTCAAATATATACTTCTTATCATTACATACATGTTGTGTGACAAGGTTCATAACTCTAGCATGACTATTTCTAGAATTATTTCCCTTGATCTTGGAATTTATTTTAACAAATGTTATTTTTTTACTATAACTTAATACATAGTTATACATTATTGATTTTTCTTTCATAGTTTTGTCCTCCTTACTGCGTCCAGTATTTTATTAGTCGAGCTTGGCTGTCTCCTGTGACAGCTCTTGTTTAATTATCTCCCCTTATAGAAAAATCTTGTCCGGGGCATAATTCTAAAACTATAAGAGATATCAACATGAAACTTTGTAGGTGAATAGATCTCAATGGGTAGATGTGCAGTGCATAAGAACAATAACTCTTTTTGTCCTAATTTTGGAGTTATTGCCCTTCGTTAATTTTAACACTTTGAACTTTGTCCAGAACATAACTCTAAAACAATAAGAGATATCAAGATAAAACATTGTAGGTAGATAGATCTCATGGAGTAGAGGTGCGGTGCAAAAGAACCATAACTCTGTTAAACCTCATTTTTGAATTATCTCCCCTTATAGAAAAATCTTGTCCAGGACATAGCTGTAAAACTATAAGAGATATCAACATGAAACTTTGTAGGTAGATATATCTAAATGGGTAGATGTGCAGTGCATAAGAACAATAACTCTTTTTGTCCTAATTTTGGAGTTATTGCCCTTTGTTAATTTTAACACTTTGAACTTTGTCCGGACAAAACTCTAAGAGATATCAAGATAAAACATTGTAGGTAGATAGATCTCATTGAGTAGAGGTGCGGTGCAAAAGAACCATAACTCTGTTAAACCTCATTTTTGAATTATCTCCCCTTTAAGAAAAATGAAATGAACATGAAACTTTGTAGGTAGATATATCTCAATGGGAAGATGTGCAGTGCACAAGAATCATAACTCTGCCTTGCCTAATTCTGGAGTTATTGCCCTTTTTTTATTTTTACTTTTTGAAGTTGTCCGGGACATAACTCGGAAATCATAAGAGATATCATCAAGAAACTTTGTAGGTTGATAGATCACATTGATTAGAAGTGTAGTGCAAAGAACAGTAACTCTGCCTTGTCTAATTTTGGAATTATTGCACTTTGTACTCTGAAACTATAAGAGGTGTACTTTCCTGTGTCCAAATTCTATTCGGGGAGCATCACCCGGCTCAAACCGGGCTCTTGTTTAAGATACAAGTCACTAATTTATTCCATTGAAAGTGTTTATTTGCTTTATGGAAAAGTCAATATTTTATCTTGTCCACATTGATGGGATTTTACAGGTGATGATCACACACCTATGTAAGGTCTTGTCCGGCTATACTCTGGATAATTTAATGCGAAGAAGGTAGTATCTAGATAGTATATCGTATGCTTGTAGGTGTACTTATTTGCCCAGTCTAATACAATTCACTGAGGGGCACGAGGGGTTTCTGTTGATGTGTAAAACTAGAAGTTGCCATTTGGCCTTTACAGCATCCATGTGATTTAAAGCCAAACAAATCTAAAAATTAGAAAAAGTCCCATTTCCTAGATAAAAATGTTTATAAAAAAGATAAAAAAAAAGAAGTAGCTATAAAAAGGTATATATTTCAGGTGTGGTGGCCCAGCAAAGCGAGAGACAGACACTATGGATACATTTGTGGATTCATCGTGGTACTTCCTGAGATATTTAGATCATTCAAACGAGAAAGTTCCAGTATCACGAGAAATAGCCAAGAAATACATGCCAGTGGATTTATATATAGGAGGGATTGAACATGGTATTGCAGCATGTTATCTGTATATTTAGTTTATTATAAATTTACTTTTTAGCTCGACTATACGAAGTATATGGAGAGCTGTCCTACTCGCCCCGCGTCCAGATTTCAGATTAAAAAGTTTTGGTGCAGTAAAATATTTTTCACTATAACTTTGTCATTTCTTAAAGTATCAACTTCAAACTTCAAATATATGTTCCTTATCATCAACCACATCTTATGTGACAAGGTTCATAACTCTAGCACCAATATTTTCAGATTTATCTCCCCTTGAACTTAGAATTTTCCTTAAAAAATACTATTTTTTACTGTTACTTCTTTATTTCTTAAGGGATCAACCTCATACTTCAAATATATGTACCTTATCATCATCCCAACTTATGTGACAAGGTTCATAACTCTAGCACAAATATTTTCAGATTTATCTCCCCTTGAACTTAGAATTTTCCTCAAAAAATACTATTTTTTACTGTTACTTCTTTATTTGTTAAGGGATCAACCTCATACTTCAAATATATGTACCTTATCATCCTCCCCATCTTATGTGACAAGGTTCATAACTCTAGCATCAATATTTTCAGATTTATCTCCCCTTGAACTTAGAATTTTCCTTAAAAAATTCTATTTTTTACTGCTACTTATTTATTTCTAAAGGGATCAACTTCATACTTCAAATATATGTAACTTATCATCATCCACATTTTATGTGGCAAGGTTCATAACTAGCACCAATATTGCAAGAATTATCTCCCCATAAACTTAGATTTTTTTACTAGAAAAATGTTATTTTTTACTATAAGGTATCTACCTCAAACTTCAAATACTTATTCCTTATCATCAATTACATTTTATGTGACAATGTTCGTAACTCTTGAAGCAATATTTACAGATTTATCTTTCTTTGAACTTAGGATTTTCTTTTAGAAATATTATAACTTCTTTACTTTTTAAGGTATCTACTTCAAACTTCAAATATATATTTCTTATCATTACACACATGTTGTGTGAAAGGTTCATAACTCTAGCATGACTTTTTCTAGAATTATTCCCCTTGATCTTGAAATTTATGTTAACAAATGATATATTTTTACTATAACTTAATACATAATTAATACATAATTGGTTTTTCTTTCATAGTTTTGTCCTCCTTACTGCGTCCAGTATTTTATTAGTCGAGCTTGGCTGTCTCCTGTGACAGCTCTTGTTTACTTACTTAACCCCTTACTTAAGCCCACTTAGCTCAATAGGGAGAGCGTCAGATTTCCTGGTTTACTTTGGTAAATCAGCTCACTATTAACCAGTTGAGTAAATCGACTGTTTATAAAATAATTTCAAACATAGGTTATTGTTCATTAGTAAGCATTTACCAAATTTAATTTGTCAAAAGGCTGTGCCATTCTTAACCAATTTAATTTGGTAAATGCTTACTAATAAACACTAACCTATACAAAAAAGGCCAATAATTGTCAACTCTAGCACCAAACATTTATATCATATGTATATCAGTATCCGGCAATTACTTTAAGTATTTGTTAAATATACTACAAATCAAGGCTTTGTTTTGTTTTAAAAGATCCTGCAAACCAACAACCAGCTTTACTTTATTTTTACTTTCAGCATTACTCCATTTATACTATGCACGATTTATCAGTCACTTCCTGTGTGACCAGGGTATATCGTGTCACAGGGAGCCGTTTGTCAACCTTCTGACACAGGGAATGGTGAAAGGTTTGAGTTACAAGGTCCAGAAGACGGGGATGTACCTTAAGCCTTGTGATGTGGAAAAAGTGGGTAAGTATGGCTATGAATTTAAGGTAGTCTTTCTGTAATGCTTTCCGGCCATAAAATTTCTAATATCTGCCAATATCGTAATAAATCGGTCTTTTCTGGAACTTCATTTTTTTTACAATATTCAGAATTCAATAATTTTTAACCATTTATCACCGGAATTTAGTACTTAGGGATATAGGATGAGTGATTGTAAATAATCTAATGCCCAAGATTCAAGATTTTGAAGAAATAACGTTCTTGAAATAACCAATTTACTACGATATTGGCCAATGTTAGATTTTTTTTGGCGGGAAAGCATTACAGTAAGACTACCTTAACCATATATTCATTAAAGTGTATAGAACTATATCTGATGAAATATTTTTATGGAATTTAAATAAGTAAAATAATGTTGCTTTCATAATGTTATGGTTGATTTTTGGAGGAGTTGTAATGTAGAATGTTTCTGTTATTAAACACATGAATATTGTACGTAAATAGAATAAAACGTACTGGAACAAAATATTATGGGGCAGTTTTTAAGTAAGATTTTCACTGTTTATAAATGATATTATGTTTCTGTTACCAGGTAACAACTATGTTCAGAAGGACACAGGAGAGAAAGTGGAAGTGAAATATGAAAAAATGTCGAAATCCAAACATAATGGAATAGATCCTGAGGTAATTATTCTTTGGGTGTCATATCAAAATTCTACTCTTGTTTTACCTAAATGTATATGATAATGAGCAGTAAAACTTCATAAATATCTTCTTTTCTAGAATTTCATAGCTTAGCACATTTATATTTGATATTTAGTACATTTGTATCTCCTAGTGGTCCTCAATCAAGGGTGTTAAAATTGTGCCTCTGTGGTATATATTCAATTCTAACACTATCGGACATTTTTCTATATAAACAAAGAAGGCCCGAAGCGTGCATTATTCTACAACAATGCACTCGCCATTCTTATTACCTCCCTGTGTATTTTCACATTGAGGGCGCCATTTTATTTGAAAAATCTGATGAATAAAAACAATTTTTTGTCGAATTTTGTTGTGAAAACTATCTAGAATGAAAGAAAATGGTCTAACTAAGAAAATGAATCCGAACACTAATATCTTTTATACAGTCGTTAACGCTGTACAGGCGTTTAAAGTATTGTTTACGTGACGTCACAATGTAGCGCCAAACAGCACGTGCAAAACAATCAAATCAAGTACGCTATTTTAATGTCGCAAACGAGTTAAGTTTTACATTTATTTTACTTTTAATAAATTTTATTTCGATTGAAAAATTAGAGAGTGAAATAAAATAAACAAACAGTTTTATCAACGTTTTCAAAATTTGTTATTCTCAAAATGTTTCTACATACGGAAGATTTAACGACAGTTTTTTTCATACCATTGGAACAGCCTTTAAAGAACGTTTCTATTGGAAACTTTGAGGCGAAAACAAATTTAACCACCAAACATAAAGTCCAACATTATGATAATAATTATATTTTTTCTTGACGTGTTAGAATGGAAATAGATATTAATTCTTTGTGCATTATTGTATAATAAAAAAAAAATGCATGTTTTTCGTCCAAATGCTTTGTAATTAATCACTCAGGCCTATCGGCCTTCGTGATTATATTACTACGCATTTGAACTCCAACCGTGCATTATTCTACAACAATGCACTCAGAATTGATATCTATTTCCTAAGTAAAACATCTTGTAAAATCTTGTTCAGAATTGCATAGACAAAATACTTTATGATTGCTTAAAAGGTGTCATCTTTGGTCCTCTATCATTGTTCTCCTAATACCATTTCGGGGGAGGGGGTATTACATTAGGGCTACCAATGTTACATAGATTTGAAGCAAAAACCATGAAAACTAAACCCGTAAGTCTTTGTGGTCTGTTATTTGATATGAAACTTTATTATGTAGAACTGTGATGTTAAAATTATACCCCATTCCCTCTACTCCAACAAAACAAAAGGATAGCCTAGCCAAGGAGTGTGACTAAGCAGGGTATTTCTAAATGATTTGGTTTTATCTTTATAATTTAGGATCTGTTCAAAGAGTATGGAGCAGATATGACTCGTTTATGTATCCTGTCGAATGTATCTCCACAATCAGATCGCAACTGGAATAATGATGGTAAGAATAACCTTCAGACTCTTTGTGTGTTCATCTATATAGTTTTCTACACAAACTAGCCATATTTCAAGTTTTCCACTGTCAGTGTAGTGTATAAATTTAGATTGTACAGTCAGACAGAGGGATAAAAATGGTTTGTTTTTCGAAAAAAGATTACTAAAACTTGAATATTGTGTAATGATCCAGTTGTTATAATACATGTCTTCCTGCTATAAATTTATTTTCAAGGGGCTTGAATTAAATGATTGATTAAATGCTAAAGTCTATGGAATGAACTTTACAACATCTAATTCATCTGTTTACACCGATATATTTACAATAAAGAATGAAAAATGTAAGAATTGGCGGAAAAAAACAGGACATTTTATTTACTTTGTGATCATGATTTCTGTGAGCGTCTAGAGGTACTGCTACAAACACTGAATTGCTTTAAATCCATTCTAATTCTGTGTATTGTATATCCGCTGTTTAGTGTATGCAGGGGTTCGTAGCTGGTTAAACAGGGTGTGGTCATTGGTCGGAGCACTTGTTAAAGAACCCGAGATTACAAATACAGAGGAACCTGTTACTGAAGAACAGATTGCTGAATGGGACAGGAAAATTAGGGCTGCTAGAAATCACTACTTGATTGAGGTAAGTGATTAAAAAAAGGAGGAAATAACTGAAGAATGGCTGCAATTGAATTGTACCTCTTGACTGTCCAATATATATTTGCAAGTTTTGGAACAAGTAGTTAATATAGGATATATTGGATGGTTTAATGTGAATGATCTTTTCTGCTGTGTGCTTGCCCAAGTATATACTTGTATTGTAGGGCTCAGTGTTATGTAACCTTAACTTATACTAAAGTCCAGTTTAAAGGCACATTATGCCTCAGAAACAAATTAACTTTTTATGCCCCCACTTCGAAGAAGAGGGGGTATATTGCTTTGCACTTGTCGGTCCGTCGGTCGTCGGTCCGTAGACCAAATGGTTTCCGAGTGATAACTAAAGAACCCTTAGGCCTAGGAACTTCAAACTTGGTATGGTGATTGGTCATGACAAGTAGATGACCCCTATTGATTTTGGGGTCAAGGGGTCAAAGGTCAAGGTCATATTGACCTTGTAAGCAAAAACGGTTTCCGATCAATAACTAAAGAACCTTAAGGCCTAGGAACTTCAAAATTGGTATGGTGATTGGTCATGATCAGTAGATGACCCCTATTAATTTTGGGGTCAAGGGGTCAAAGGTCAAGGTAACATTGACCTCTTGGGTAAAAACGGTTTCCGATCAATTACTAAAGAACCCTTGCGCCTAGGAACTTCAAATTTGGTATGGTGATTGGTTATGACCAGCAGATGACCCCTATTGATTTTGGGGTCAAAGGTCAAGGTCACATTGACCTTGTAGGTAAAAATGGTTTCCAATCAATAACTGAAGAATGATTAGGCCTAGGGACTTCAAACTTGATATGGTGATTGGTTATGATCAGTAGATGACCCCTATTGATTTTGGGGTCAAGGGGTCAAAGGTCAAGGTCACATTGACCAATTAGGTAAAAACGGTTTCCGATCAATAACAATAGAACCCTTAGGCCTAGGAACTTCAAACTTGGTATGGTGATTGGTCATGACCAGCAGATGACCCCTATTGATTTTGGGGTGGAGGGGTTAAAGGTTAAGGTCACATTAACCTTGAAGGTAAAAACGGTTTCCGATCAATAACTTAAGAACCCTTAGGCCTAGGAACTTCAAACTTGGTATGGTGATTGGTCATGACTAGCAGATGACCTATTGATTTTGGGGTCAAGGGGTCAAAGGTCAAGGTCACATTGACCTTGTAGGTAAAAACAGTTTCCGATCAATTAACTAAAAATGCTAAGGCCTAGGAACTTCAAACTTTGTATGATGATTTGTTGTGACCAGCAGATGACCCCTATTGAGTTTTGGGTCAAGGTGCCAAAGGTAAAGGTCACATTGACCTTGTAAGTAAAAACGGTTTCTGATCAATAATTAAAGAATGCTTAGGCCTAGGAACTTCAAACTTGGTATGGTGATTGGTCATGACCAGCAGATGACCCCTATTGATTTTGGGATCAAGGGGTCAAAGGTCAAGGTCACATTGACCTTGTAAGTAAAAACAGTTTCTGATGAATAACTTAAGAACACTTAGGCCTAGAATCTTCAAACTTGGTATGATAATTGGTAATTGCCAGCAGATGACCCCTATTGATTTTGGGGTCAAGGGGTCCAAGGTCAAGGTCACATTGACCTTGTAGGTAAAAATGGTTTCTGATCAATAACTAAAGAACGCTTATGCCTAGGAACTTCAAACTTTGTATGATGATTGGTCATGACCAGTTGATGGCCCCTATTGATTTTGGGGTCAAGGGGTCAATGTCATATTGACCTTATACTTAATGACGGTTTCTGACCAATATCTCAACAACTCAAGTTGCATTGGTTGATATTTTTATATTAAACTAAAAATGCTTTTGGTATAGACATTCGAAGGTCTTATGTAATATAACAACTTGGCTGTCATTAATGAGGCCTACATGATTCATAAAATTTATGCATATATTATTTGGTAAGATTTATAATAACTTAAATTGCAGCACACAACCTATGGGGTCAAAATAATTATTACCTTGTGACTAGTCATGACTAGTAGATACTAGATAACCCTTATTAATTGTTTGTTCACTGGGTCAGAAGTCATGCATAATAACCTGATCACATGACTAATTGGCTGCCGATAGGGGGCATACATGCTTTACAAATTTAGAAAGGGAAAACTTTTTTAAATATTTTGTAATGTTTATATAATGGTTTTACTGAATGTTAGATGCTTGTTATCTGAAGAAAGTGGTGACAAATATGAAATTATTTGTCATAACAGTAGCAGAATGTAAATAAAGTAGTATTTTGACTTCCATACAAAATACTTATTCACTATAACTGTACTTATTGCCAAAAAGTAACACATGAAAAAGATGGTTCAGGTAATTGACGAATGAGTAAGTTTTTGGATACTATTAAAGTACTCCAAAATTAAAAATCTTTAAAAATAGAAGCATTTCTGAGGCATAACAGGCCTTTAAATAAGGGCATATATTTATATACTTGTATTATTGAATATGATGATGGCTTTAAATTTTTTTTGCATAGTTGAAATATTATGTAAATTGTTTCAGATCAGACACGCCTTAAACAAAACATTCATGTTTAACCAGGCAATCTCCAAGATGCATGAACTTACTAGTTTTCTCAAGGTAAGATTTCATGTTCATATTTTGTTAGAGAAATATGTAACTCTAAATATTGAAAATAGCTTAAAGAAACTTTCATAGCTTTGGAACTGTAACCTTAATAGCTGTAAATCAATGGGAAAAAATGCAACCATAATGGAAAATATGCAACCTTAATGGAAAAATGCAACCTTAATGGAAAAAATGCAACCTTAATAGCTGTAGATCCATGGAATAAAAATTGCAACCTTTATAAACCTGTGAATACATGGAGTAAAAATTGTAACCTTAATAGCTGTATATCAATGGATTAAAAATCGTAACTTTAATTGCTGTAAATATCTTAACGTAAAATTGAAGCCATAATCGCTGTAAATCAGTGGAATAAAAATTGTATGATGAAGTGATGACTGAAAATTAACAATATTGAATTTATAAATGAATTTACATTTACATTTATTTGTATTGTAAATTTTCATTGGATAATGTTGAAGTTAGAACTTTGAGGTAAGGATTACATGGGTTTACTTATATACCTGACCTAAAAACCTGTCAAACAGCAGTAATCTTTATAATTGATATGATATTTCATTTCACAGAAAGTTCCAGCTGATGTTATTGTCGGGAGTTGTCAGTATGAGAGAGCTGTGAAAGATCTGGTCACTGTTATTGCTCCATTTTCTCCACTGTTTAGCTCCGAGTGTTGGGCAGCACTAAAACAGGTATGTAAAATAAAAATAAATTTTTAACTCGTAACCTGCTGCAACTTTTAGTAAGTAATTAGCCTTTGCTGCCAGGGTAAAAAAAATTCCTATGCTTAAACTCTAATCTCAGGCATTTGATTGGTCAAAAACCAGCATAGAATTTATATTTACCGATAAAAAATCCTGAGATCAGAAAAAGTTTTTATAATCTCCAGGCCAGTATATAGCCAGGCTTTGTACCGTCAGCTGATAAACTTTTATTTTAGTTTTGATTTCCTTGAATTAAAATTAGACAGCTTCATAACTGGACTAGTTTATTTAACAACTTTTGAAGATTTAGGGTTAAACTCTTCGAGAACTAGTGTGACAGTGAATTATGTTTGTCTCTCAATGCTAATTTAGATATCATGTAGGACTAATAATTGGTCAGTTGTGGAGAAGTTGATAATTACTGGTTAGTTATCCAGGAAAGCTGGTTTGGTTGACTGACTGCCGAGACGTGACAATGAGAATGTGTTAAAATTGGCGTAAAAACAATCAAACAATACAGTCTTCTTTTAACCAGGCCAGGCTTCACAATTTTGTAGTATAACAAGTTTTACTCGGTTTTAGTATTTCAATACTACATAACTTTTATGAAGTACATACAAACAGACCGCTAGGCAAGTTTGATATGCAAATGTTACATGGAAAGGGGATATTAGAAATTAACATATATACTAAATAACTTCTGAAAAATTTATCATAATTGCGTTATCGGTCTTCAATTATTCAGTTAATTGTTTCAATGGTATATAGCTTATAAAGCAATACCATATACAATACAAATAACTTTATTTCAAATGAACAAGCCAAGTTGAATTTTGAAAGCTGGCTTTTGTCCAAATTCCTCCAAATTATTCAAATTATTTGTTCAAAGTGTTTGTTTAATTTCTTATTTAAGTAAGAAATATATCAAGCTAGTTTAAGTAGTTTAAGAGGAAATCAATTGATTTACTATCTGTGTTGAATATTTCAAAATGACAGTTTTTACTGATAACACTGAAAAATATCCAAATGCTATGTTAGATAATGTTTCAGAATGTTGTATATTTGAATTGTATTGGCGTAACTCAAATATTACCCATTTTTGGTACTTGCATGATGTGTAGCTATGTTTATATTGCATTTTCCAGCCTGGTCATGTATTAGATCAGAGATGGCCAGAACTTGATGCAGATGCTTCATTGAGATTAAACATATTTGTGAGTTATCTTTTTAGTTATCATTTACTTATCAGTTATACTTAATTGCCATTAATTTCTCTTCAATGCCATAACATGTAACATTAAATTAATAATTATTTGATGAAGTATTGATTGAAGAAAGAACTTTTTGCAATTTTAAAGGCTCATTTAGCTCCAGAAATTTTATAATATTAAAACAATTAAAAACACAGGGATGTCTTTTTTTTCAGGGGAAGAAGGTTTATTTATAAAAGTTTTCAAAAGAAAAAAGGGCTACATTTAATAAATATTTGTGAAAAGTTGTTTGACATACTTTTTATTATGGAAACCATATTACTAGGTGTTTTTTGTTTTTGCTTTTTTGTGTGTAAATAATTATCTTTTAAAACATTTTTGTTTTACAGTGTAACGATAACCAGATAGGCATTGTTGAAATGGAACCGTCTGCCTTAAATGTGTTAACCAAAGAGTCAGCCCTATCTCTAGCTGAACAGCAACTGTTTTACAAAGACACTATAGGTGATCATAATGTTATATCTTACCCATTCCTACTTGAAGAGGACAGACATGCCATCCTCAACCTAGAGGTTCCGAGCCTCCTGGACGAGACAGAGGGGAAGAAGAAAAAGAAGAAAGGAAAGAAGACGAAAAAGACTTGGTTGACAGAGTTTTGATGTAATGTAAGAATTGATAAATTTTGTGAAAGGTATGGTGTTTGTATGTAAATGCTGGAGTAAAGACGTCAACTGAAAAAAGGAGTATTTTCAGTATGATTTTATCGTAATTTATACTGTTTAATTCATTTGATTTATTATCAGATGCATACTCTTAATGTTTATTTCTTATTCTGTGAACAAGGGTTACAAACTTGGGAACAATGATTTGTTCAGTTTGGTCTGTATCCCAGCTCTCTTCCTGTCTCTGATAAGAAGAAATTTTGACATACAGTATTCAGGATACATAGGATGATTGCCAGTATTGGGCAGTGAAAAGTCCTTGTTATTTGTAGAATGTTGAATAACTTTGAACTCAAAGTCACTTAAAGTCACAAATAAGTCTTAGTATTGTACTAGTAGCACTAAAGTAAAACAAATGGATGTTACAATGATGTATACACATAAAGGAATGTTTGATATAAATTGTGAAGTATTGGTACTGTTTCTATTCATGTTGTGTAAATAGAATATTGTGTATACAGTACAACCTCAGAGAGCAACACCCTTTGGAAGACAAAGATTTTAGTTGTTGTAGAGAGGTGTTTGCTCTATAAAGGTTAAATTAACTGTTAAAGTCTTACTTTGGGAAGAATCAGTTCTGCTGTTGGAAAGAGGTTATGGCTCTACAGAGGTTATTCTGTATATATGTTACATTTGATTGAATCATTTCACCTGAATAGCTAAATTTGCTTAATTATTTCTGCCTTATGATGATAAGAAAAAATAAGAAGGCCATTTTCTCAGTCTGACAAGACTCAATACTGGAGGCTACTCAGTTTTAATTTTAGTTTTTAGTAAAAGTCAAAGATTGACGAAATGGTATCGTTTAAACCTAATTTTTTTTACCTTCTTAACCTTTATGATAAGAAGGGCTGTTTCTCGAAAACTATGAAAGGTACTTACTTTTATTCACTATTAGTCACTATTATTCACTTTTAGATTTTAAAAGAAATTTCAAAAAGGTGGTAACTTTACAATTTAGTTATGCCCCTTTTTGACTTGCTTTTATTATAGACGATAAAATAATCGATAAATTGATCGCCACAATTAATTTGTTATGTGACACTCCCAGACCTGTGTTACTGAAACAAAGCACCTCCTTAGGTAAATGACAATTAGCATATTCATAACTTCAGACTTTATAACAAAAATATGCAGAAAGTTCATGAAGAAATACGTAAGTATTAAAATTAGAATACATATTTTGAACTTAACTGTAAATATTCTTTTACTGTACATAAGAGGAATGTGTTCATAGTGCAGGTATTTTGTTTACAATTGACATGGCACGGGTCATGCGAACGTTGAAAGTTCCTAATTTTTTAACTTTGAAGCTTAAGATATTGTCTTGAAAGTAATAATAGGACCGTTAAGCTTAACTCGTATTGCACATAGTTCCTCACTTATAGTGAAGCCCCTGTTTGCCATAACTTCATCACCTGGACGCTAATAGTTTAGAAACCCACTTTTTTGTGATGTAAATATCACTAGCACGACCACCATATAAAGAAGACAAAAACATGATAAATCCACTTGGAGCAATTAGAAATTTAGCTGTATTATTGTTTTGTAAGTGCTCAAATTTTGGTTCGAACATTTAAACGAAAGGGCCGCTGAATAAAAATCTCCTAACAATCTATCATACAAGTGTTGTTTGGAAATGTATCTTTAAATGACAATGGCAACGTTTGGCATAATGTTTCTCTTGGCATCCCAAATTACACTATTGTCTTGCCATTATGTCTACCCATGAACTGTAGATATTGCTCATTTACTGTGTTGATACACTAAGTCATCTTGCAAGATCATGGAATGTTAGCTCTAGTCCTATTCTGACCAGCACTGCAAGTATTTTGTAGATATATATATCCAGTTTATGTGGCAATTTTTTGCCATACTCTGACAGAGTTTTTGTAAGAGTTAGCATCACTTTCAAACTAAGGCCTGTATAAAACCTAGCACCAGAGTCTGTTGATATACTGTCCTGATTTTCTTGACAGGAAGCATTTCTTGTTCCTTAACTATATTGATAATTCTGGTCTAAAGCAACTATGTCAATTGTTTGGGTACTACAGTCTACCATTTTTGGCTTATTTAGACACTCATCAGGATTAAATGTTCAGCAAGCAGAGCTACACTGATCATGTCAAATTTCAACAATTGCTCAAATAGTATTTTTGTAGCAAAAAGTTGCTTGGGTGGTGATCCATTTCCAGATCCTGATGTTTTCTGCCGTTTCTTTTCTTCTGTATGTGTAACATGTAATTCTTTTTAAAACAAGGGGTCATCTGAGAGGGGTAACACAGGTGACATTGTAACCCATGTTCACAGTTGGCGCTGGATTTTTCCCTTTTGGCTTGCCATCAGCAAAGTGTAAAGAACAAACCTGAAACTCAAGGAAATGATTGTTAATTAAGACTAGTATATATATATATATAGCATTATAAATGTTCATAATATCTTGTCATAAATTATTTTATGACTGTAAGAAGCAAAACACAATAATTAACAGAATTTATTCAGACTTAATTCAAACCTACATGTTACAAGGAATGTTCAGCAGTAAGTTTTAAAACAACACTATTTATAAAATATATATTAAAGTAATGGCAGTATTGGCCGCGACAAAAGGTCCACCAGGAGCTGTATTTAACCCTGACTTAACCTAGACTAGTCAACTTAAGGACTAGCAAGCATGCGCATGATGTTTGTTATCAATGTAACGAAGGACCCATATGTATGAAAATCAAAACAAATTTGTTTAAACGTGTAACCGTGGGGCCTTAATTGTCACTAGTAATTTTTTTGCAATATTTTTGAAACACTCAAAAGTTCATTTTAATTTAATTCCATATTTTTAGTCACACTATGCTGCTGTCAAGGAGTGGTAATGTAAATGACACTCTTTGCACAAGTGAACATTACAAAAAGCACATCCATATTATGTGTCCCTCCTTACATTCAGTTGACTACTGTGATCTTTGCAGGTTGTCCTGGCCCCAGGCATCCTAGCATTCACATGACCAGAAATGTTCCGTGTGTCAACCAGTGGTCTGAAATCGACGTCGCCAGTAGTATGTTTCCTTTTTGAAAATCTGCCAAATAGTGAACGAAGAAGTTCCTGCCTAAACTCTTAACTGGTTGAAGCGCTTCTTCTTTGCTGATCTGGTTGATATGGCCTTGTAAATAATATGAGCGTTCACTATAGCACAGTTGAGGCAAAACTAAAGAAATACTTCCACCACTTTTTAGAGCAACACTATATTTTGCTCTGAATTGGTTGTGTAAGTCCTCTCCATCCATAAACTTATTGTAGGCAAACACTGTGTGGGCCTGACGAAGCTGTAAGGTTGGTGTCACTATGCTGAAGAATCTTGAAGTCCCCACGGTTAGTAAGTTCTCGCGGTTTCCTCAAGTCCTTAGGAAACCCAACTCTATTAACTCTGACAGTTCCGCATGCGTATAGTCCATAGTCAAGTAGGCGCTGGAGCTGTGGCATACTTGTCAAAATGTCAAAAAAGACCCAGTGAAATGTGTTTTGGATGTGGTCTGTCAGGTTCACCACTATGTTGTAACCAAAGCTATGCTCTGTGCAGTTGTCTTGGTGACCAAAACAACTAACCGCCTAAACTTAATCATCGCTTCATCCACTGCAATCAAACGTAATAATGTATATCCATGATAAAAAGCTTCAGACACGGCAGTGATGACATCTGGGACTTTGTATAGCTTGTCGTAACCTTGGTGAACACGCCTTGGCTCGGCTGCCTGATCAGAAGCATGGAAATACTGGTTGATCTTCTGATACTGGTTACAGGTCATGGCTTGTTGAACCCCACTGTTTCCTATAAACAGATCTGCTGACCAGTACATGTCAGCTTCTGGGAGTTCATTGATGCCCATAAGAATGTTGATGCCAAGGTAAACTTTCATCTCTGGGTTGGTGACATCAACCGATTTATCATCAAAAGAATCCTGTACTGTAATCTTCCATATGGGATACGCATTTGTGTAACAAACCAGTTTCCATAGCAGTTCAAAAGGAAACATCAACCAGAAGTAATCTAAAGGTGTGGCGGTGCTTGGATCAGACCCATCTGTAAGGTTGGGTCTTGGCTGCTCAGCAAAGTCATCAACCCTAAAAAAAGAAACTAATAAATACATTTGATTAAATTGTATTGCTAAATCAAGATGTCAGAATTTTTTTTAACTTATTGAAGTATCCTCTGTCATTGCCAATGATGTTACTCTTTATAATATTATAATTTGAAAAATATAAATAATTATTAGTAATAAGTGTTGTGTTTTTCCATGCCCTGGGTTTCACCCTTGTTATTAGCTCGACTTTTTTTTTTTTTTTTTTAAAAAGTAGAGGTATTGCTATAGTCGCGGCAGCGGTGCCGGTGCCGTTGCCGTCCGCAAACTTGTACCTGGATCATAACTTTTTTGCTCACCGGAGCCGAAGGCTCAGGGTGAGCTATTAGTATCAAAGGGGGATGCTCCGTCGTCATGCGTCAACAATAGTCTTCTTCTCTGAAACTACTGGGCAGATTTACTCAGGCTGTCAACCAATTCCTATAAAACTCCTATATTTTGGGTCGAAATCCTATATTTTAAAAAACCTCCTATTTTTCCTATATTCTCCTATATTTTGAATATTTTTCCTATATTTTTTTTAAAATATATTGCCGAGGAATTCAAAAAGATTTAAATTTTGGTACTGCTTTTGGACTTTTGTATTTGACAGGTAAGAGAATGTGTATGCCTGCATCAGCATCACATTACTTATATGCTCAAGGCTGCTGAGCTCCATATAGCCATCTGCATTGTCACCATGAAAAGCAGTGCATCAGTTTGTCAACTTTATTTCAGGTGACCATTCAGATGATGGTCATGCATTGCTGTAACTTTCTGCTGATGCTGTGGTTCAATGCTAATGCAGGCTGTCCAGCATCCCTTAAATTCCTAAAAAAGTGAAAAATTCGAAGGGAATTTCTAAAAATGCCTTATTTTTTCACTGAAATTCCTAATATTTTTACTTTTGTACTAAACATACTTATAACGTGTAACCCTGTAAACATAACTCAAAGTCAACCATGGTTTGAACATTGTCAAAAATGATTTGGCCATGCTTTGCCAACTCAAAATTGATGACATTGAAATGGTTTCGTTTCAACTAAAAGTTACTTTGACTATGTCAGTAACATTGCTATTTCATAATCAAAGCATTTGTTGATAATCATGTTGACAGTTAACAGCAAAAACACTACCATATCATTGTCCTGAAACTTAAATCATAACCATAAGAGTCCACTTATTCTGGAATATTTTGACACTGTTTTGCCAACTCCAGATATCTTGAATTTTATGTTTGTTCATTTTATCCAAATTTCTGAAGTGGTCCATTTGTATCATATCATATTTGAAAATGATCATTATGAAGCTGTTGTTACAAAATCTATATTAAAAACGTGTTTAAATAGTTGTCAAAAATTAATGAACAATTTGTTTACTCACAACTCTTTTATTTAAATCTGAATGATATCAAAAAAAACATTGTAAAGTACTGAATGGGTTAACATAGACTTTGAAAAATTAATTCTTTCCCTCATACTTATTTATTCTTTTCGTATCTTTGTAGGAGAAATTGCTTATTTTGCCACAAAGTTATCAATTTCATTCAGTTCTTGTTCTTTCATTCATATTTGTTTGTTTGTTTATTTCATTTTACGCCTTTTCCCAACAGTATTTCAGTCATATAGGCGGGTAGTTTCCTAACCATCGTTCCTGGAGAGTTACACCAGTACTAGACTACCTTCCTCCGTGCTAAACTACCAAAGCATCTCCCGGGGATTGAACCCACGCCAGAGAGGTAACTGGATTAGAAGTCATCGACTCTAACCCCTCGACCACGGAGGCGGTCTTTCATTCATATGGTGCATTTTAGGAAAGGAAGACTCATATAATTAATCACACTCAAAATAATTTGGCAGTTCAGTAATATAAAGCTCATTTCCAATTACAATGTACACACATTTTGTAATTATGTGATCTAGATAAACTGCAATTGAATGGTCTGTGTGATGAACTTTTTTTATGTGCAATTCTTTGTGTTGATAAATTTATTCAAATGACTGTAATAAGGCAAATGCCTTTTTACTTTTTACCTACCTTTATAAAAAATTTCATTTGTCCATAATTATGACTCAAAAGCTGTATTGTGCAAGAATTTCACTGTGTAAGAATTCCTTTTAGACCCTTGTGGTTATAAAATTCTCAAAACATAGGAAGAACATGTTCTTTTTGACATGTTCAGCCATTTTAAAAAATATGGTTTGAACATGATTTGACTATGACCATTTCCGCAGGGGAGGCAGTTGACCAGTGAGTCCACACTGGTAGCACCTTTGCTCTATTACTCAACTAGAGCATTATTTGTGAGTTACTTTTGTGTCAAATATGCAAAGGTTAGCCCACATCATGGTCTTTTGGGACCTTAGTTTATTTAGTCATAAAATTGCAAATTTTAGCCCTAAAATTTCTTTTATGTACCCTAAAATTCCTAATTTTAGCCCTAAAATTTCTGAAATATTACCGTAAAATTCGCCCTAATTTTATGTCGGAAGGTGCTGGACAGCCTGCTAATGGTTTCCTTCACTTATAGGGTAGGCATTTTATTGTAGAAACAGCATGTGTAAAAGTAAGAATAATTTACATTTATATAAGCATTGGTAAGTTAAACAATTTAAGTTGAAAACTCCTATTTTTTTGCCTCAAAATGGTCCAAAAACTCCTATATTTCCTGCTAAAATATTCCTATATTCCTCCTATATTTTGGATAAGACCTGGTTGACAGCCTGATTTACTTCAAATTTGGTCTGTAGCATCCCTGTGACAGTCACACTTGAATTTGCTCATGTCATTCCAATTGGCCCCTTTTAGGGGTCAGCAGAGCTAAAAATAGAAAAACCTTTAACCATCTTCTACAGAACTAATGGAAGGATGATCACCAAACTTTGTCTGTAGCATTCTTGGGTAGTCTTTTATCAAGTTTGCTCATATTAATTTGATTGGCCCATTTTAGGGGTCTCTAAAGCTAAAAATAGAAAAACCTTTAAACATCTTCTTCTACAGAACTAATTGATGGATGATCACCAAACTTTGTCTGTAGCATTCTTAGGTAGTCTTTTATCAAGTTTGCTCATATTAATTTGATTGGCCCCTTTTAGGGGTCTCTAGGGCTAAAAATAGAAAAACCTTTAAACAGCTTCTCCTACAGAACTAATTGATGGATGATCACCAAACTTTGTCTGTAGCATTCTTAGGTAGTGTTTTATCAAGTTTGCTCATATTAATTTGATTGGCCCCTTTTAGGGGCCGCTAAAGCTAAAAATAGAAATACCGTTAAATGTAACTAATCGATGGATGATCACCAAACTTTGTCTGTAGCATTGTCGGGTAGTCTATTATCAAGTTTGCTAATATTATTTTGATTTGCCCCTTTTAGGGGTCTCAAGGGCTAAAAATAGAAAAACCTTTAAACATCTTCTTCTACAGAACTAATTGATGGATGATCACCAAACTTTGTCTGTAGCATTCTTGGGTAGTGTTTTATCAAGTTTGCTCAGATTAATTTGATTGGCCCCTTTAAGGGGCCACTAAAGCTAAAACTAGAAATACCGTTAAATGTCTATTTCTAGAGAACTAATCGATGGATGATCACCAAACTTGGTCTGTAGCATTGTTGGGTTGTCTATTATCAAGTTTGCTAATATTATTTTGATTGGCCCCTTTAAGGCGTCTCAAGGGCTAAAAATAGAAAAACCTTTAAACATCTTCTCCTACAGAAGTAATTGATGGATGATCACCAACTTTTGTCAACAGTATTCCAGGGTAGTGTTTTATCAAGTTTGCTAATATTAATTTGATTGGCCCCTTTTTAGGGGCCGCTAAAGCTAAAAATAGAAAAACCTTTAAACATCTCCTACTTCAGAACCAATTGATGGATGATCACCAAACTTTATCTGTAGCATTCTTGGATACTCTTTTATCAAGTTTGCTTATATTAATTTGATTGGTCCCTTTTAGGGGCCACTAAAGCTAAAAATAGAAAAAACCTTCGAACATCATTTCCTACTGAAATAATTGATAGATGATCACCAAACTTTGTAGCATTCTTAGGTAGTCTTTTATCAAGTTTGCTCATATTAATTTGATTAGCCCCGTTTAAGCTAAAGCTTAAATGCCCCAGGTCATGGCATTTCTTCAAATTATTGTTTAAACATATTCTATGCTCAAATTTAATGTTAGAATATATTGACATTCCAACACTGAAAAGCAGTTGTTTCTGGTGAGCGACTCAGGGCCATCTTGGCCCTCTTGTTTATTTCTTTGTGTATTGTCTTCAAACTTGGCCACAACAACCCTTGGGACAAGACCTTTCAGTAGACCACACTAACCTTGACCTTCATCCATAAATAACATTGACCTTCAAGGTTAAATGTCCAAATTTTGCTTGTTCATGCTGTTATTGGCTGTAACTGTTATTTTTGAATGGATTGTCTTCAAACTTGAACATTATAATCTTCAAGGATATCCCTTAAAAATAACCAGACAGACCTTGACCTTCACTCATAAATGACCTTGAATATGAAGGCCAAATTATTGAAGTTTTCATTTTTTTGGCTATTATTAGCTATAACTTTGTTATTTTTGAATGGATTGTCTTCAAACTTGAACACAATAATCTTCAAGGATAACACTTAAAAATAAACAGACAGACCTTGACCTTCACTCATTAATGACCTTGACCTTTTCATTGTTTTTGCTGTAACTGGCTGTAACTTTGCTATTATTGAAGGGATCAACTTCATCTATAACAGAACATACATACTTAAGAACAAGACCTTGTCACCAGCACGTGACACCACCAGCACATGACTTCACCAGCACATGACTTCACCATGTGACTGGACGTGACTCCACCTCATGACACCACCACGTGACACCACCAAGTAAACTCCACCACGTGACTTCACCATGTGACTCCACCATGTGACACCACCAGATGACTCCAACACGTGACTCCACCACGTGACACCACCACGTGACTCCACCATGTGACTCCACCACGTGATTCCACCACGTGACTCCACCGCGTGACTCCACCACCTGTTTACATGCAGATACTTTGAAGGTATTGTAGATTTGATTTGATTTTATGAGCCGTGTAATACATTTGTTATTTTGTAACACATTACCTTCAAGTGAAATGTCTTGAAGATTTTGTCCTTGATATTTGCTGATTTTCCCATTTTCCATCGCCATAAGCACATGTGCCACTTTAGTTTTCTCGATGATAGAACTTTGAAGACGATACACATCTGTGTGAATGTTGACATTGTGTCCCATGTGATCGGCAACCATTTTTAATTCTGCCCCTGACATATCGAGAATCTGTTCCAACATTAAAAGAACAGTTACAACTTTTTACCTCCTTATTAATAATTGTAATTTGTGCTTAGCAGTTATATTTTATTGTTATAAAACGCGATAGTTTCATAACATCACTTACCTGTGTTGTTGTCGCCAGATACCTTCGCATTTCTCTTGTTCGTATTCTACTTGGTTCCTGTAATCCTGGACATTCCTTTGCGATTATTCTCATTGCAGTGCAGCCATCAATTGGGGTGTTGTCGCTTTGCCTTAGAGGAATAACAGTTTATAAAATCAGGAATATGTTCTTATCGAAATAAGGATTTAAAGAAAATTACGTTTATATCAACATATGCTAGTTTCATCTTTCTCTCTGCTATATTCAAAATCAGTGATACATTCTTCAATGCATATTATATGTATACATTTAACAATAGAGTAACAAAAGCGTAGAATTTTATCATTTTAATGATACAACACATCATAATTTTGCAATTAACAATTACCTGCAGAACAAAAATTCATTGGTACTATTCCGAGTCCTCTGTAGGTATTTCAATGCATCAATCATGTCTGGTGTTAGAAGTACACAAACTTTCCGGAGACCTCTGGTAGACTTGCCACGCACTTCACTTTCATTCTGAAATAGACATGTTGTCATTGCACAAAATAGTATTTAAATTTAAGCACTAACTTGTTGGGGGGGGGACTTTCTCATTAAATTATTTGATAAATATTTAGATGTCAGATTTTTCGTTTACTGAAATAAAAAAGTACTAGTGACAAACCGTTTTGAGAGAATCTTCTCCGACATATCCAGAGAGTTTTATATCTCACTGTCCACTTCGTCGTTTTGTTCCGCCTGCAGAAAGTCGGACACTTTCATTTCAGAAACTTCTGCAATTCTCCGTTTGTTGAACATCGCGATCCTTACAATCGTCATTCGTGCTGCTCTTTCCCACTCGCTTCTTGTTGGATTCTGAATATTTGTTATCAGCTTCAACTCTTTTTCCATCCATTCTTTAACCTTAATAAGGTCTGATGTCAATGGAATTCTTGCTGGCTTGTTGATATGTCTCATCTTGCCTTCTTTTTGCTACAGGCGAGACTCTGTTATTCCAATGAGCGCTGTATAATTCTTTAAAATCACGCGCTTTGTTTATAATTTGGGTATTTTCCTCCTGAATTCCAATACTTCCTTTTAGCAACGCTATATGTTTAAAGTAGTGGCCAAGTGCAAGGGCTAACTGTGGAGAATCGCATTCTAACGCTAGACTTTTACTAGCGTCAACTACTTTCAAAAAATTTCTCCCATTTATGAATTCTGATAGAGGACTTAGGACTTCAGTATCCTGATGCAACCTTTTCAGTAGCCTCCCTACGGTTCTAACTAATTTGTTCTTGCATTATCTATATTTTTTAGGTCCTTCACTCTTTGTTCACTTTCTTCCCCTAAGCGATGAATCATAGACTTGGCAAATTCTTGTATAAGTTGATCATTTTTACAAAGGATTGGGATTCCTGGATTTGCTTTTGTTTCTTTCATCCTGGCAAAAAATGCTTCCAACGAAGCGTCTTCTTCGTTAAGCTTCTTTAGAAATGGAGAAAGCATCATTTTTGCATCACGGCAATAATTCTTCATAAAAGGCTGTTTTTGCTTTGGTTTTAATCGACAATTATTGATATGAAGCCATAGGGTTTCTCTTACATAGAATCCAAAGCAATATTCACATGGCAAAAAGTCTGATGCAACATATTTGTCTCTCTGTTTGATGTTGGGTCTTCTTGCGACAACCAATTGTCCCTCACCGTTTTCGATTACCTGTAAAGTAAAAGAACAAAATTTAAATATTAGCGGTAGCTTTTTAGAATATCTGGAAAAACGTCAAGTATTGGCTCAAGGTAAAAAACACCTACTTTTACATTATGTTCAAAGTTTCCTCTGTTTTCAAGTTCTATCAGCAGAGTTTTCCGCGCCTCTGATTCCGGTGAAGAAAGTATGATTTTTTAGCTCACCTGTCACAAAGTGACAGGGTGAGCTTTTGTGATCGCTTTTCGTCCGGCGTCGGTCCGTCCGTCGTCCGTAAACTTTTACTTTAAATGACATCTCCTCATAAACCACTAAGCCAATTTCATCCAAACTTCACAGGAATGTTCCTTTGGTGGTCACCTTTAAAAATTGTTCAAAGAATTTAATTCCATGCAGAACTCTGGTTGCCATGGCAACCGAAAGAGAAAACTTTAAATATCTTCTTTTAAAAAACCCTAAGAGTTAGAGCTTAGATATTCTAATTAAGAACCCAAAGAGCTAGAGCTAAGATATTTAGCATGAAACGTCTTCTATTGGGTGTCTACCAAGTTTGTTCAAATAAAAGCCCTGGCGTCAAAATTGGCCCCGCCCAAGGGGGTCTTTGATTTTCCCTATATGCTTATAGTAAAAACTTTAAAAAAATTCTTTTAAAGAACCCAAAGAGCTAGAGCTAAGATATTTAGCATGAAACATCTTCTAATGAGTGTCTACCAAGTTTGTTCAAATAAAAGCCCTGGGGTCAAAATTGGCCCAGTCCCAGGGGTCATTGATTTTCCCTATATACATATAGAGTAAAAACTTAAAAATCTTCTTTTAAAAAACCCAAAGAGCTAGAACTAAGATATTTAGCATGGCACATCTTCTAATTGGTGTCTACCAAATTTGTTCAAATAAAAGCCCTGGGGTCAAAATTGGCCCCGCCCCAGGGGTCATTGATTTTTCCTATATACATATAGAGTAAAAACTTAAAAATCTTCTATTAAAGAACCCTAAGAGCTAGAGCTAAGATATTTAGCATGAAACATGTTCTAATGGATGTTTACCAAGTTTGTTCAAATAAAAGCCCTTGGGTCAAAATTGGCCCTGCCCTAGGGGGTCATTGATTTTCCCTATATAATGCACATGGTAATTAAAAACTTAAAAATCTTCTTTTAAAGAACCCAAAGAGCTAGACCTAAGATATTAAGCATGAAACATCTTTTAATGAGTGTCTATCACGATTGTTCAAATCAAAGCCCTGGGGTCAAAATTGGCCCCACCCCAGGGGGTCATTGATTTTCCCTATATGCATATAGTAAAAACTTAAAAAAATCTTCTTCTAAAAAACCCAGAGCTAGAGCTAAGATATTTAGCATGAAACATCTTCTAATGGGTGTCTACCAAGTTTGTTCAAATAAAAGCCCTGGGGTCAAAATTGGCCCCGCCCCAGGGGGTCTTTGATTTTCCCTATATGCTTATAGTAAAAACTTAAAAAAAATTCTTTTAAAGAACCCAAAGAGCTAGAGCTAAGATATTTAGCATTAAACATCTTCTAATGAGTGTCTACCAAGTTTGTTCAAATAAAAGCCCTGGGGTCAAAATTGGCCCAGCCCCAGGGGTCATTGATTTTCCCTATATACATGTTGTAAAAACTTAAAAAAAATTCTAATTAAGAACCCAAAGAGCTAGAGCTAAGATATTTAACATGACACATCTTCTAATTGGTGTCTACCAAGTTTGTTCAAATAAAAGCCCTGGGGTCAAAATTGGCCCCGCCCCAGGGGTCATTGATTTTCCCTATATACATATAGAGTAAAAACTTAAAAATCTTCTATTAAAGAACCCTAAGAGCTAGAGCTAAGATATTAAGCATGAAACATGTTCTAATGGATGTTTACCAAGTTTGTTCAAATAAAAGCCCTTGGGTCAAAATTGGCCCTGCCCTAGGGGGTCATTGATTTTCCCTATATTGCATATAGTAATTAAAAACTTAAAAATCTTCTTTTAAAGAACCAAAAGAGCTAAGATATTTAGCATGAAACATGTTCTAATGGGTTTCTACCAAGTTTGTTCAAATAAAAGCCCTTGGGTTAAAATTGGCCCTGCCAGGGGGAGGGGGGGCAAAAGTCATTGTTTTTCATTATTTGTGTCTAGTAAAAACTTAACATCATGAAACATCTTCTAATGGGTGTCTTCCAAGTTTGTTCAAATAAAAGCCCTTTGGTTTAAACTGGCCCTGGGGGCTTATGTACAGGTGAGCGACCCCAGGGCCATCATGGCCCTCTTGTTTAAATTGTGTGAGCACTTATTTAAATGAACCTTAACAAACAATACAAATATGCATGTAAGGCATGTCATCTTACATTAAGAAACAACACTGATTAGATATTTTGAGTCAATAGATCCTACGTTTCAATATAAAGGAAAATTGTTAGAAACGGAGAAAATAAATAAAAAAAAGCAAAATAAAATAACTAAAGTTAATTATCTTACCTTATTCTGAGGAATATTTTACTCCTTTGCTTTTGCACCACTTCCTGATAATTTCTGCCTCCTGTGGCAGCTCAAACTTCAGTGTAAGTTCACTGGTTGTGAAAGCCATTTTTTCGCTTTCGGCTTTCTCTGTGGCGGCTTTGACCGCCTCCAAAGTTTCAAATTTTATAGCCGACGACATTGTATAATGAGAGCTAGACTACAAATGAACCTTTATCGTTTGTTTAACAAACAAAAAAGCACACGTGTCCTCTGTAAATAATGAGGAAAGTGATAAAGGTCATAGAAAGCATTGTTTACACCAAGCAAAACACTTGTTTGGTTTATGTACCTCTCATTAGTGAAAAATTTTGTAAATTTTGTGCAAAAAGAAATTTGAAGCGAATAAAATGTACAAAACATCAGTCAACCACATTAACTATTCAAATTCAAGCTAGGCGCATTTAAAATTTAATGACAAGGAAATAAAAACTTATAAACACAACTTGATTAATTAACCTTTAATCTGCTGAATTTCTTAAATGGAATAATCCACCTTCCATTTTCGGAACTGTTCATTATCATTTTTAGGGATATCAATATGAGAACTTTATTTACAAGAATTTATTTGTTTGTTTATTTCAGTCTCATTCACTTAATACATACATTACGGCAATGTATACATGTTAACAAAATAAAACAAATAATATAATTATAAAACTTAAATGACCATTCTAAAAAGAATTATAAAAGACTTATATTTCTTTAATTACTACATGAATTATAATACCACATATATTAAATGTATATAAAATGAATAATAATGATAATTGTAACAGCGACACATTCAGCTGGTACGAAATATAAGAACAATGTCTTTCATTAGATATATCGGAAGAAAATGTGTGGTTTTTAACAATTCAGATCCAGAAATAACTGAGCATGAGAATCAGGATAAACAAACAGGGGCGTATCGCATGAGTAAAAATATAAAATGAACAGCATAGCTTAAGCAAAATCTTGCTAAAATGTTTTTGATCAAGATAAGCTTAGACAGGAGAAAATGAGGTGGAGCTCGATCCTGCCTCGGAGTTTATAATTACTCATATTAAATCCCATATCAGTGTCTCAATCCGTTTGTTGCAATTGTGCAACATCCAAGTATTTTTTATACGCCCGTTTGAAAAACGGACGCCCGTTTGAATTATTATGGGAACGCCCCTGGCGGGCGGGCGGGCGTTCGGCGTCCAATTTTGTCCGGAGCATATCTCCTACATGTATGGAGGGATTTTAATGAAACTTCATAGAAATGTTCACCACTATGAGGAGCAGTGTCGCGCACATGAACCAGGTCAAAGGTCAAGGTCACACTTAGAGCTCATTGAAAAATGCTTGTCCGGAGCAAAACTTCCACATGTATAGAGGGATTTCAATATTACTTGGCACAAATGTTCACCATTGTGAGGCGGAGTGTCGCGCGCAAGATTCAGGTCCTTGCGGCCAAGGTCAAGGTCACACATAGAGGTCAAAGTTCAGATAAAAATATGAGGATGTGTATATGAACCATTTAGTCATCATTTATTGAGGGATTGTAACACAAATGGTCATTATGAAGACTATGGCTGTGATACATATAATTTAGGTCAATATATACAAGGTCAAGGTCACTAAAGATGATGAAATGTCCAGATTGTGTCCGGAGCATATCTCCTACACGCATGGAGGGATTTTAATGAAATTTCATAGAAATGTTCACCATTATGAGAAGCCATGTCACGCACATGAACTAGGTCTCTAGGTCAAAGGTCAAGGTCACACTTACCCAGCCAGCACACCGTAATCGGTCCGATATCTATCCGATATGTCCTCCATATCGGTCGTTAACGATATCGGCCCAGTATCATTTTGTCCATCGGCATTTGATCGGTCCGATATCGGTGTTAAGACTTCATCGGTCCACTATCGATCCAGTATCGGCATATTTTATACTGGCCATACCTGAAACATTACAGCTTTAATATCCAAAAGAAAAAAAATATAAAATCCGTACACTTCACATATATTTATTCATCCAAGAAAATCGTAAAATCATCTGTAACAATAGTAATACTGATCAATTTGGCATACTGGAATCGTTCAAAAATAAAACAAAAACAAATGACTAGCTTAAATACTGACCTGGCACTTATTCTTTGAATGGTCATTTATAAACTAGAGCTGTCAAAAGACGGTGCACAACAATTCATGTATACTGTATAGTATAAATTCATATATATGAATTGACTATCAGAATAAATTATAAATACACAGAAGTAACAATACAAAAATGTACTTAAGACTAAAAACAATGCAAGTTGATTCGACTAGTGTATGAGCATTTTTGACTATTATGCAACAGAATTTGGCACAAAAAAAACAATAAAAGGAAACAAATGGGAACAGTAACAACTAAATTTACCAAATTAAAAATTGTACATGTATGTAAAACATGTTTAACACGTTCAAAAATAAAACAAAAACAAATGACTAGCTTAAATACTGACCTGGCACTTATTCTTTGAATGGTCATTTATAAACTAGAGCTGTCAAAAGACGGTGCACAACAATTCATGTATACTGTATAGTATAAATTCATATATGAATTGACTATCAGAATAAATTATAAATACACAGAAGTAACAATACAAAAATATACTTAAGACTAAAAACAATGCAAGTTGATTCGACTAGTGTATGAGCATTTTTGACTATTATGCAACAGAATTTGGCACAAAAAAAACAATAAAAGGAAACAAATGGGAACAGTAACAACTAAATTTACCAAATTAAAAATTGTACATGTATGTAAAACATGTTTAACACACATACCAACCAAGGGTTAGAAATCTTTCATATTTAACTCAAGTGTGTACAAATTCAAGTGTTATATTATTACGTAAACATTGTTTAAAAATACATATACTACTATTGTTTATCATTTTAATTTGAATGAATACAATATGAATTTCTTCTTATTTGAATGACAAGTTATCAATGGAATGTAATTCAAACGCTAAATCCTGAAGGATGTGATCCAGAATTCCCTATGATCAGGAACTGCTTGACGGGCTATAGCTGAATCACTGATGAAAAATATTGTCATATTGCTGTCAAGTTCATAAATCAGAAAATTATTCCACGTGCTCCGAGTCATTATTTGCTCCTTTCATCCGCTTCTTTCTTTCACCATCCCTGTCTGAAGCATTGCGGAGCCAGTCCTTAATAAAAAATTCGGTGTCATGGGAACTTGACTCTGGGAAGTTCCTTTTGACAGCTCCTGTAAAATACAGAGCACATATTTGATAAACATGTATGTACTAGCTAGAAATAATATAATTTGTAACGTATAACTTATCTGAGAAAATCATTTTCATACAACATGTAGCATAATTAAAAAGTACAATTATGTGCAACCACTCTGTCTAGTTTAAATGACACCAAAGCTTTGGTATGGTCCGATATTTTTGGCCATTTCATTTGGAAAACCTGTTCCGGTTAGGTGGTTTTCTGCTTACATTTATAAGTGCATGATTGAACGGGAAACCAGCTGAAATCGTGCCAATCGCAACTTTTCGGCCTTTTCCGTCACTCTTCGGATTAATGATAATAGCCGATGTACTTCCGATTACAATCGTGACAATTCGGGCGATTCCGTCATACTGCGGAATCAGACGGAAGTAATATTACGGAAATCTAAGCTATTTTAGTTACTTCGGTAATCCCAGTTTGTTTATATAAATAGGATTCGTATTTTTACTTGATTTATTGATTTAAACCGTAATAAATTATAAACGAAATTGTTCCGTTTCAATTCTTTTTCAAGACGCCAAAGTTAGTTTCTTTTATAATTGTTTTTTGTCTGTATTAGTTTAACACAATAGAGGATGTTGACTGTAGTAGTATTCCGTCTTCAAAGGGTGGTCCAAATCACACAGTGCATGATCGAGTTATATTTAGATCTACTGAAATTGGTGAGGTAATCTAAAAATAGCCCATGCATATCATTAACCTTACCACGTGATGATTTATAGATAGCGCATCGTATCTGGGAACATGCTTATTAATTAAATGAAATGTGCACACTTGTTTCCTTTCAGTATGATAGATCTTCACGTTAGTATTTTTACGATTGATTATTTTCTTTAATAGTTTTATACAATAGAGAATAGATTTCAAATCGTTTTGACAAAAATATTCGTTTTTACAAAAATAAAAACAAATAAATATGTTGGGATGAAGGCACAACTGTGCAAGCCTTTCCTTTTAAAAGGAAACTTTATTCCATATCGGCACATCTCCAAGGTCATATTGACAGTGACATTTGCTGTAAGTTTGTTATGACATTCACCCTAAAATTGTCTATAACTATAATAACTTGTATACAACCTGTATTTTTTTTATGGTAACGGTGTTTGAATATCGTTAAAGGTTTACAAAGTTTACCGAATAGTTATCGAGTGACAATTCAATGTTGACAGACTTTAATAGTATCATGAGATACGCACAGAAGTAAATTGATGTGAACAGCATTGTTCATAAGTTAATCAAAATATACAATACTTTTATTCAATCTCTAATAACTATAATACGAATAGTTGTTGTTGTTTGTTTTTACGCCCTTTCAACAATTTTTCAGTTATTGGGCGGTCAGTTTCCTAAACATCTTTCCTGGAAATAACCAGTACCAGACCCCTACCCCTCCGTGCCAAACTGACAAATCGCGTCCCCCGCTGGGATTCGAACCCACGCCGGAGAGGTCTATTGGATCGTTCAAAACAATATTTCTTAGAATTCCAACATTATCATTTACAAGAAAGCAGGTGTTGCCTTGTGATGTAGAGAAAAAGATGTCAGGAAAATGGATTTCTTTGAACTGGGAAACTGTCATATGGTTAAACCTTCTCAGCAGTGGTCCATTAGCATGGGCTTTTTTCAATATGCCTTCTTTTTCAGAAACTTTAGCATCAGCAAAAAGGTTTCCTTTACTTTCAGATATTCTACGAATAACTTGTTGCAGAGGCAATGTGGGTCTTCTTACAAGACGCTTCATTTTTCCGAGAAAGCTTTCAAACACAAAAGCAGAAAAATTTTCCAATGGACCAAACTTGTGAACATCTGTAGGCAAGTGCACCAAACCATGAACATTAAAAACAACCATATCTCTGCCATATATCTCACCAAACTGATTTACAAATCTATAAAGTAATTCCTGGACATAATCCCTATAAGTTTCACAAAAAAAACTGCAAGACAAGCAAAACATACTAACAAACAACAAGATAAAATGCTTGTACAAATGGGGAGGCAGCTGTTTCTTTAGAACAACTGGACCAGTATACAGCAAGAATTGACGAAATTCTGTTGCTTTCCATCTTTCGACATAATCAAGAGTCCGTGCTTTGCGACTGAACTCTTTTGGTAAGAACCCCTTTAAATCAGCCAAGCTACTTGATATTCTCTTGACAGCATTCATACCAATACGACACCCATTTTCCAGTGGTCCCTTGATCCAAAGCAGTATCATGCGTTTAACTACTCCAAGGTATACTAAGTGCATAGCATCTATTGGAAACTGAGAAACCATGCCGACTGGCAAATTATGAAATGGAGATTGACCAATGTGATGCTCTGCATCTTGCATTTCATCAAACAAAGCATCAGTTCTGAGAGGAGAGTTTGTTGAAGGAAATGTCATCTTTCCATGCCATACTCCACGTTGCCTACATTTATCACAACCATGATAGCCACTATGGCCTTTAATTTGTTTGACAAATGCTTTTGCAGGTGCATCACAAATAATGCATGACAGTGAAAATTCCACTCTCTCTTCAGATTCATCTGGAAGCCTAACTCCATTCTGAAATAAATCATTCAAGTCACGAACAAAGTGATTAAGATATTCCGCCACACTGGTAGGTTTTTGATCTCCAGAATAGAGTCCAATTACAAATGGCTTAGAAATTTTGGGTTTTACAAATCGTCCTAATATGGGCCACAGCTGAGCACCAGAACTTTTAAACAAGGGCAGCCCATCAATATTTACTTGAAGAGAAACTTCAGTAACATTTTCTATGCCCGTGACTATTGACATAACCCAATTTTCTATTCCGAAGTGATAATAGCTACCACCAGCAACATTTAAAACTTCATAACTTTTTGGAGTTTTCATTAACGTTCTAACATCTTTTGGCAGGTAAGGATGATAATGCCGTAAAATAACTAATAAATCATTAACTGCAACATGGCTAATATTATGTTTAGCAACCCAAGAAACCAAAAGTGTAGACAGATTAGCCTCTTGGTCATCCGAATCACAATCAGATTCAGAACTGTCAGAGGATTCATTTTCAGACCTGACAGGTGAGTGTGCTTCAAACATGGGCATATTTGATATATTCTCATTATTTAAATCTACAGAATCATCTACAGAAGCTGTGAATTGTTCATTGTCATATGTCTGCTGTGGATTTTCTAAATTTGGGCTAGATTCAGTAAGAGACTCCTCATCGGCCTCTTGATTAGCCAGACCTACATCTTCATCTAAATTATTTAAAGCTTGTACATGCAAATTGACTGATGAAACAACTCTTCTGCGTTTAGACCAATAAGAACTCATTTTCAATATTTTTCTATGAATGAGAATACTTCAAAATAAATAAAAAGGGCAAAAAAAAAAGTCTTTACTAATATCAAAATTCGCGAAAACTAATTACAAAGATGTAATGCAAACAAAAACACATGCTGTGCCTGCAATAGCGGTAACTTTATGCAGCTTAAATAAACAAATGCCTTCCGTTTGGTTTTAAAAGTTGATTACAAGATTTTATTTGATGTAAATTTAACACACAATGCTTACGTTTTCGTTTTGATTCGTTGTCTGATTTTTGCGCCAGTTTAAGGAAACAATCCAACGAAAATTATTGAACCTAATGAACGGAAAGAAAAAAAACCGATGACGGTCCAGGATCGTGCCGACGACGGATATATATTCAATAATAAGATAGTTATAAACTCTTAAAGGTAATTATTAAATTCAAAGTTTTATCTACACTTTTTCAATTTTCCACAACTGCTAAATTATATTATTTTAAAATATGGATCAGTGGTGAATATCGGATAGACATCGGATAGACATCGGACCGTTATGCCGATATTCCGTTCAGTTACCGATATCTATCCGATTTGGCTATGCTGACTGGGCTCCAGTTTAAATTATTTGTTCCGTTACCATTCTCAGGGCAATCTCTTTGTATGTGCCCTTGCTTGTTACACTTGTAACATGTCCTTTCTGCTAAACGTAATGGACAACGTAACCTAATGTGACCTGGCTGCCCACAATGAAAACAACCATCTTTCCGTGCAGTCCCTCTCCCTCGACCACGTCCAACGCCAGTACCTGATGACATCTCCTTTAGCATGTCCATCATCTGTCTAAACTGATCGTTAGATGCACCTTGAGGAATAACCTGAAGATGATCTTTCGCCTTGTCACGCGTAACACGCGTTTCTTTAAGCAAGTTCATCATTTCCTGGAACTGCTGACCCGAAACTCCTTGTTGAACCGCACTTGTCTCATACACATGTGGAGGATCTTCACGCGTAAAACGCGTGGGCTTGGATTTTCCATAAACTGCCTGGTGTACATGTTGGTACCACTTCACATAATCTATGGCACCCTCCATTGTTTTATGTCTCTGGACACAAGCGTTCTGAGCCGATGGTTTATCATATAAACCTGAACAGAATCGGGTGATTGCCTGCTGGTTAGCGTATTTGTCCGGAACTTCTCTGAATGCCTTTGTCGCTAGAGTTAGAACACGGTCCGCCCAATCTTCAAGGCTTTCATCTAGACCTTGGCAAGCCTGCTGAAATCTTACATTGGCTGTTTCGGCCAACTCCCTGGACCCAAATCTCTGTTCTAACTTTTTGATCAATTGTCTGTACGACAGACTGTTGTTGACCTCCATTGTGAGTGTGAAGTACTCTGCTGCTTTTCCAGTAAGGCACCAACACAAACAATTCTTGCATTCTTCCTCCGTCAAACTATATGCCTTAACATACTGCTCGAACTTCATTTTGAATGCAGCAAAATTACTCTTCCCGTCATAAGAAATGCTTTTTGGAATATACCTAGGCATCCTTTGACCCTTGGTGCTGCGACGTGGCTGATCTTCGTCACTGTCATCTGATGAAGAGTCAAGAAATCTCTGATGTTGGCGTTTCTTACTCCTCCTCTTTCGTGGCATAATATCTTCACCTTCAGAGTCATCTGTTACAGCTTGTAGTTTCTTTGGCTTAGAATATCTTTTAATATTTTCTTCACTCTCATCTGATTCTTCAATGAATTTGTCTCGTTTGTACAACTTTTGTTTAATTTTCTTTGTTTCAGGCTTGCATTTAAAAAATTCTTCTTCGGTTTCATCTGAATCTAAGCCCTGTTTCTTACTAAAGCTAGCTTTTGATTTAACTTTTCTTTCAGTTTCGCTTTCCTCTTCCGAACCATCTGAAGACCAATTAGCCATTTTTGAAGCTGCAACTTTTTTACTCTGTATTCTTTTTTGTTTACATTCCTCCTTTACCTCTTTATCCATTTTGAGTACATTTTTGAATTTGTCGGCCAACACTATTGGATCCAACATATTGCTCCCCCGAAGTTCTTTCCTTTGACTCAATGCTGGATTTTCCTCAAAGTCCATGAACATCAAGACACTCTCTGTCATTCGGTGTCCATAAGCCGCTCGTAAAAGTCCCGGTGTTAAATTTCCTACTTCGGATCTTAGTGCCTCGATTCTGCCTGCAATTTTACTTCCAATGTGTGGCACCAATTGCAGTTCGCTTACAGTAGCATAGTTCATTTTCACTCTATTACTAACCATTCTTGGTTCAGAACTTGCTCCCCTAATCTCAACACTAAAACCACGACCAAAACCTCTTGGTGTTGCTTTCTCTCCCTTGTCACAAAGTACTATTTTCGATAAGGATCTGGAACACCGCAATGTTGTAATATGTATTGTCATTCACAACTGCGACTTATTTATCCTGGTTGTTTCAATCTGTATAACAGATGTTCTTTCCAGCATATATTTGTCTAGTTTCGTATAACGAATCCTATCACAAAGGTCACAAAATATTAACTTCGGTTTGATAATTGGGCCAGCAGCAATATCCCAATGTGTATAAAAGATTTTTCCGTAACAAAAATATGTACAACACACTTAAGTTACACCTTCTGGTTTAATTCGTAAAACAATTTAAACCTTGTTTAATTTTGTACAACAAAATCAAACAAAATCTTATATTCAAATATGTAAAATAGAACTCCCGTAACAAAAATGTATACAACACACTTGAGTTACACCATACGGTCTACTTTGTAAAACAATTTAGACCCCGTTTAATTTCGTAAAACAAAATCAAACGAAATTCTATATCCAATACGTATAAACAATATAATTTTATTACTCTAACCGAAATATGTATAACACACTTGGGTTATCTCTTACAGTTTAATTTGTAAAACAATTTAAACCTGGTTTAATTTTGTATTACAAATATTAAACCAAATTGAAATATATCAATACTGCACTAAACCAAAACAAAAATTGTCAATATGTGCAATACTGATAACACTGAACGATTCAACTTGTAACACAAGTTAAATCCGGTCCAACTTTGTGAATTACAAATTCACAATCTTCCCTGCAACATATTTATTAATACAAAATTGGCCAAATACAATACAACGTTCCCTGGGGAAATCAAAACACTTCTAATGTGAATAAACAATTTATTTTATTAAATGCCTAACAATTCCAATTGCTTTTAATAAAATCACTTAAGCACACACATAAAAATTGTCAGTTGCCGGCAAATCACATTTAAAACTCAGGATATCCCTATAAATCTGTGACTATTTCATACACCAACCGGACCCTGGTGCCACACACACACAGACACTACGTAATCCTAGGTATTAACTTAACCAAGCCGGCAACTTGTAAGGTTACAATCAATTTAAATATGGGAGTCAGATGGTACACAGGCCAGAATTTAAATTGATATAGCAAATACAATATACACAATCCAAGATACAATTAATCAATCCATGAACTAAAGCTCAGAACTTTTGAATTAAAATTAAATAAAAATTAAATTTTTACCATGAAACAATTTTAGAAAAATAAAATCTACTTCAAATAATTATTTAATCAAATCCACACTAAATATTAGTACAGCACAGCTATCAAATCATTGCTACAATACCTTACCGGAAAAAAAAAAAAATGAGCTTTAATCCATGGTCATAAAATAATTAAGTCCACGCGATTGAAATACCACGCGAAAAAATACAAATATCCTAAATAATTAACCAAACAGGCCAGGGAATTACCACACTATTGTTTTGTCTCTTGATTGATCTGCTAAAAGCTTCCTAATCTGTAAAAAACAACAAAAAATTACGTTTCCGGTTTCAAAATCACCGCTTGCAGGAAATATTGCCAATCACAACGTTCCGCGCATGCGCTACGCACCGTAAATTACCGAACCTGACGATGTTCGCCAATTTACCAAAATTACAAATTCAGAGTCCCGAACCAATTTCCACTCCTAAACGCGATCTCACGAAACTCATAATTACAGCCAATGACCTTAACACACGAAACTTTTAAAATTTAATCCGCCAAATTGTCTCAAAAGCTGCAGAAAGCCAACAGCGAGAACCCGCAATGTGACGTCACATGCGCCGTACGCCCGACCGATTTGCTGTCAAAAAACCTATCTGCCCGATCCCAATTGAAACAATTTATCCTGCCGACAACGCCAATAAAGTATGCGCGTGTTTAGGCTTTACAATTCATCAATTACACAGCGTATAACGCTACGAATGGCAATACTAAATCCTGCTAAAAAAAACCGCGAAGTAACCGACGCCATTACCATAAACCAACTACCCAGAGTGCACTTCGAACCCCGGGAAAAAGGCCATCCATCCCGTACTGTAATTATCCGGATAATTAGTAAACACTACATTATTCGGACCCGATTAATCAAATCGCCAAATCGCGATTTGGTAAAAATGCCGATCGTGAATAGTTTGGTGCCTGAATGGCTGTATTTTATTTAATATTTATCAAAAAACATTCTGATACATAAAACATCTATGTCGTAAGAATTTCTCACACCTTTTGCAACCTTTAAAACTGTAATAAATTATAATAAATAGCGACAAATCAAAAACGGGGTCAAATCTTTCCAAGACCTGTCGATGCATATAGATTTATTCAAGCTTAATGACCTGCTGATGTTTGCATACGACTCCCATACATGCTATCAAACATTTCAATAATAAAAAAAACCGTTTGCATCAGCAATAATACAAATTCAAAAGATAATTTGCATTTAATTTCTTACTTCTTCCAAGTTTGTTTTCATTTGCAGAAATGGCCGCGATGAATTTTGCACTTAGCTCTGCAAACCGAAACGGAAAGGAATTAAAAGAATAATATCCGTAAATTAAACTTTAATCGTAATCACGTTTTTTCGTGAAAAAAATTGTTTTGTTCACTTTCTTTTTATCTTATATAAATAATTTACTGAAAAAAAAGTGACAATCGTGATAAAGACCGAAAATATTTTATTTTTTATTTCGGAAATGACACATACTCCTTACGGATGTTCATACGAAATTAATGGAAAAATCCATTTTTGAATAGGGAAATCAACTTGATTTTCGCTCTCAAATTTGTGATTTACTGATTGATTCTGTTTTGATTTTATTTTACATTCAACGACCTTTTCATCTTTCTCACAGTTTAGCAGAAAAATCATCATAACAATGACAGATGAAACAAAAATTAAATGATACAATATCTCATTTTATCCCTACAAAAAAAGTCTTTATATCTCTACAATTAAAAAAAACTTTTCACCACCAAAACTGAGACTAATTTTCAACTCTGGACCAAAATTTCAGTATGCTTTGTAGAAACCTTTAAGCCAATGCCTTGTGAGAAACATCTAAGCTCTAGCCCTTTCCGTTTTCAAGTATAAGCATTTTTAGCTCGACTTTTCTATGAAAAGGGGAGCTATCCTACTCGCCCCGGCGTCGGCGTCGGCGTCACACCTTGGTTAAGTTTTTCGTACCACCCCACTTTATTTCAGAAGTATTACAAGTATGGCTTTGAAACTTACCATACTTGTTCACCATCATAACCTCCATCTACAGACAAGAGTACATAACTCTGTCAAGGTTTTTGACAGAATTATGGCCCTTTTTTGACTTAGAAAGTGTATTGAGCTTGGTTAAGTTTTTTGTACCACCTCACTTTATTTCAAAACCATTGGAGGTATTGCTTTGAAACTGACCATACTTGTTTACCATCACGACCTTCATCAACAGACAAGAGGACATAACTCTGTCAAGGTTTTTGACAGAATTATGCCCCTTTTTGACTTAGAAAATACATTGAATATGGGTAAAATCCACTTATTGTCTTAACCCTTTGAGATATTGCTTTGAAACTTTTAATGCTATTTCACATCATTACCCCCATCTGTACGCAAGAGAAGGTAACTCTGTCAAGGATTTGTTTTAAAAATTAAGGCCTTTTATCGACTTAGAATCTTGGTTAAGTTTTTAGTACCAGTCCACTTTTTGACTGAACTGTTTGAGATATTAATTTGAAAGTTGGAATACTTGTTTACAATCATGATTCCCAAACATGTCCAGGAGAAGGTAATTCTGTCAAAGATTTTATTTGAATTATGGCCCTTAACTGTCAATGTTTTGTATTATAGGCAAGCACTAAAAAAGTTTTTTTTTCTTTCTTACCAGCCCTCTTTTGACTTAAACATTTCAAACTTTGCTGCAGTGTTCAAGGGTATCACACAATTCAGTAAAATAATTCTTCACTAAATATCTTAATGCTCATGGCCATTGTTCACTTTAAAAATACAGAGATTCTTGTATTGCCTTTTACTGCAAAAACTTTTTTTATTGGCAAGCAATAACAAGAGGGCCATGATGGCCCTGAGGTCGCTCACCTGTATATAGGCCCCCCTAACCCCCACCCCAAACGTTGCAGGGCCAATTTAACCCAAGGGCTTTTATTTGCACAAACTTGGTAGACACCCATAAGAAGATGTTTCATGCTAAACATCTAAGCTCTAGCTCATTGGGCTTTTTAAAAGAAGATTTTTTTTAAGTTTTTACTATACACATATAGTTAAAAACAATGACACCCCTGGGGCCGGGCCAGTTTTGACCCCAGGGCTTTTATTTGAACAAACTTTGTAGACACTCACTAAAAGATGTTTCATGCTTAATATCTTAACTCTAGCTATTTGGGTTTTTTAAAAGAAGATTTTTTAAGTTTTGCTATACACATATAAGGAAAATCAATGACCCCCGGGGAGGTGCAAATTTTGACCCCAGGGCTTTTATTTGAACAAACTTGGTAGACACCTATTAGAACATGTTTGTTGCTAAATATCTTAACCATAGCTCTTTGAGTTCTTTAAAAGAAGATTTTTTAAGTTTTTACTATATGCATATAAGGAAAATCAATGACCCCCCCGGGGCGGGGCCAATTTTGACACCGGGGCTTTTATTTGAACAAACTTGGTAGACACTTATTAGAACATGTTTCATGCTAAATATCTTAGCTCTAACTCTTTTGGTTCTTTAAAAGAAGATTTTTTAAGTTTTTACTATATACATATAGGGAAAATCAATGACCCCCCGGGGCGGGGCCAATTTTGACCCCAGGGCTTTTATTTGAACAAACTTGGTAGACACCCATTAGAACATGTTTCATGCTAAATATCTTAGCTCTAGCTCTTTGAGTTCTTTAAAAGAAGATTTTTTAAGTTTTTACTATATGCATATAGGGAAAATCAATGACCCCCCGGGGCGGGGCCAATTTTGACCCCGGGGCTTTTATTTGAACAAACTTGGTAGACACTTATTAGAACATGTTTCATGCTAAATATCTTAGCTCTAACTCTTTTGGTTCTTTAAAAGAAAATTTTTAAGTTTTTACTATATGCATATAGGGAAAATCAATGACCCCCTGGGGCGGGGCCAATTTTGACCCCATGGCTTTTATTTGAACAAACTTGGTAGACACCTATTAGAACATGTTTGATGCACAATATCTTAGCCAAAGCTCTTTGAGTTCTTTAAAAGAAGATTTTTTAAGTTTTTACTATATGCATATAGGGAAAATCAATGACCCCCTGGGGCGGGGCCAATTTTGACCCCAGGGCTTTTATTTGAACAAACTTGGTAGACACCCATTAGAACATGTTTCATGCTAAATATCTTAGCTCTAGCTTTTTGGGTTCTTTAAAAGAAGATTTTTTAATTTTTTACTATATGCATATAGGGAAAATCAATGACCCCCGGGACGGGGCCAATTTTGACCCCAGGGCTTTTATTTCAACAAACTTGGTAGACACTCACTAGAAGATGTTTCATGCCAAATATCTAAGCTCTAGCTCTTATGGTTTTTTAAAAGAAGATATTTAAAGTTTTTTCTTTCGGTTGCCATGGCAACCAGAGTTCTGCATGGAATTAAATTCTTTGAACAATTTTTAAAGGTGACCACCAAAGGAACATTCCTGTGAAGTTTGGATGAAATTGGCCTAGTGGTTTACGAGGAGATGTCATTTAAAGTAAAAGTTTACGGACGGACGACGGACGGACGCCGGACGAAAAGCGATCACAAAAGCTCACCCTGTCACTTTGTGACAGGTGAGCTAAAAAAGTCGAGCGCGCTGTCTTACGGACAGCTCTTGTTAAGTATTTCCTTTCAGTTGCCATAGCAACCAGAGTTTAGCATGAAATGGAATTCTTTGAACAATCTTGATAGAGCTTCATACTTACTCTGCCAAGTTTCATTAACATTGGCCTTGCGGTATCATAGAAGATGTCCTTAGAATAAAATGTAAAATGTGGACGGACGACGGACGCCATTTGGTTGGCCATCCTAAAAGCTCACCTGCACTTTGTGCAAGGTGAGCTAAAAACCGAAAGAGGTAGAGCTTACATATTTGGCATGAAACATCTTTTACTGAGTGTCTATGAAGTTTATTCAAATAAAAGCCCTGGGGTCAAAATTGGCCATGCCCAAGGGGGTCATTGAATTTCCCTATCTTTATATATAGTAAAAACGTAAAAAATCTTCTTTTGAAGGACCCAAAGAGCTAGAGCTAAGATATTTAGCATGAAACATCTTCTAATGGATATCTACCAAATTTGTTGAAATAAAAGCCCTGGGGTCAAAATTGGCCCCGCCCAAGGGGGTCATTGATATTTTCTATAATGCATATAAGAAAAACAACAAATCTTCTTTTAAAGAACCCAAAGAGCTAGAACTAAGATATTTAGCATGAAACATCTTCTAATGGGTGTCTACCAAATTTGGTTATATAAGTGCCATAGGGTCAAAATTGACCCCGCCCCGGGGATCATTGATTTTCCTTATATGTGTATAGCAAAACTTAAAAAATCTTCCTTGAAAAAAACCCAAATAGCTAGAATTCAGATACTTTAAAGCATGAAACATCCCCTATTGGGTGTCTACAAAGTTTGTTCAAACAAAAGCCCTGGGGTCAAAAGTGGCCCCTCTCTGGGGGCCAATAAACAGGTGAGCGACTTCAGGGCCATCATGGCCCTCTTGTTACATGTGCTATAAAATCAACATAATCATAATGGATACTACCACCAACATGACCAAAAACCAACACTAAATCACAATTTCCAATACCAGTATTCTTGTATATTCACTTTCATTTAGTAAACAGTCTTGATGCGTTTGAATTTTCTGCAACTGTCACTGAAACTGTCAGAAGATTGTTTTCTTTTCAGCTGGGCTTTCTTCTGGAGTTTAAGATGTTTAGCCCTCAAGTTTTTTAATTTTTGGACAGACTCGTTAAGCTGTTCCAGCCTCTTTCTAGCTGCATTGGCGCCATTGTATCGGTTTCTCGTGACGTACATTCTTCAACCACATTCATTTTTGAATCTCAGGTGTTGTTGGTATGTGCCATGTGCATGAATTACACACTTCTTCATGTTTGGAGTGATTACCATTTTGTTCGCTGTTACACTCTTCCTGGGGCGTCCGTGGCCGAGTGGTTAAGGTCGTTGACTTCAAACCACTTGCCCCTCACCGCTGTGGGTTCGAATCCCGACAGGGACTTTGGATTCTTTCATGTGAGGAAGCTATCCAGCTAGCTTACGGAACGTCGGTGGTTCTACTCAGGTGCCCGTTCGTGCCTGAAATAATGCACGGAAGGGCACCTGAGGTCTTCCTCCACCAGTAAAGCTGGAACGTCGCGATATGACCTATACTGTGTCAAAGTGACGTAAAACCCAAAACAAACAAACAAACAAACACTCTTCCTCTTGAGTCCCATCTTCACAATGGCAACAGCCTCATAATTTTAAATTGCCATTGTGGCTCTATCATCTTCAATTATGTCCCACATAATGTTAAAAGTCTACTCAACCAATGGGCCGCTAAATGCTGTCAACAAAGAAAAAGCTTTCCTAAAGAGGACGGGATATTTCTGTTTTTTAATGTCTTTAATATTTAAGCTTTTCCCAAAATTTTCTTTTTCCAGAATCTTTGGCATATATGACATAGATGTTATTTCATATCCTCAATACAGTATCAATAGATAAAATTTACCAAAGATTAATACCTCCATTTGTTCTTCGCTCCCTTTTCAATTTCACTCACGTAGCCAGCTGGTAAAAATTTCATCGCTTATTGATTTGATAAAATCGGCTGCAATTGCATGTTAACTTCAGAATGAATCAGTGATACTGATTGGATTATTCCAACAATAAGTCATCCAATCAAAATGCGCGATAAATATCGGGAAGAGTAAAAGTTGTATCTGGTCCGTATCAGTACGCTTACGAACATGTCACATGAGCCTTATCCCTTAATAAAGTTTCAGATCGACCAGACTAAATCCCCCCCCAACTTTCCTCCAATAATTGACCCAGATTCACACAAATTGGAACAAGAGGGCCATGATGGCCCAAAGTCGCTCACCTGTATATAGGCCCCTGGAGCGGGGCCAGTTTAAACCCCAGGGCTTTTATTTGAACAAACTTGGTTGTATATGTATGTATGTATGTATATATATATATATATATATATATATATATATATATTATATATATATATATATATAGTATAAATATATATATATATATATATATATATATATATAATATGTATATATATATCTATATATATATCTATATATATACATTTATATATATATATATATATATATATATATATATATATATATATATATATATATATATATATTAAATATATATGTATATATATAATATGTATATATCTAAAAAAAAAAGGCAAGCTAATGAATGACCCCCGGGGCGGGGCCAATTTTGACCCCAGGGCTTTTATTTGAACAAACTTGGTAGACACCCATGAGAACATGTTTCATGCTAAATATCTTAGCTCTAGCTCTTTGAGTTCTTTAAAAGAAGATTTTTTAAGTTTTTACTATATGCATATAGGGAAAATCAATGACCCCCTGGGGCGGGGCCAATTTTGACACCAGGGCTTTTATTTGAACAAACTTGGTAGACACTCATTAGAAGATGTTTCATGCTAAATATCTTAGCTCTAGCTCATTGGGTTCTTTAAAAGAAGATTTTTTAAGTTTATACTATATGCATATAGGGAAAATCAAAGACACTCTGGGACGGGGCCAATTTTGACCCCAGGGCTTTTATCTGAACAAACTTGGTAGACAATCACTAGAAGATGTTTCATGTTTAATATCTAAACTCGAGCTATCTGGGTTTTTTCAAAGAAGATTTTTAAGTTTTTGCTATTATACACTGTCATATAAGGAAAATCAATGACCCCAAGGGCGGGGCCAATTTTGACTCCAGGGCTTTTCTTTGAACAAACTTTGTAGACGCTCACTAGAAGATGTTTCATGCTTAATAGCTAAACTCCAGCTATTTGGGTTTTTTTAAAGAAGATTTTTTAAGTTTTTGCTATACACATATAAGGAAAATCAATGACCCCCGGGGCGGAGCCAATTTTGACCCCAGGGCTTTTATTTGAACAAACTTGGTAGACACCCATTAGAACATGTTTCATGATAAATATTATAGCTCTAGCTCTTTGAGTTCTTTAAAAGAAGATTTTTTAAGTTTTTACTATATGCATATAGGGAAAATCAATGACCCCCTGGGGCGGGGCCAATTTTGACCCTAGGGCTTTGATTTGAACAAACTTGGTAGGCACTCATTAGAAGATGTTTCATGCCAAATATCTAAGCTCTAGCTCTTACGGTTTTTTAGAAGAAGATTTTTTAAGTTTTTCTTATTGGTTGCCATGGCAACCAGAGTTTTTAATGGAATTTAAATTTTTGAACAACTTTGAAAGGGGTCCACCTAAGGATCATTTCTGTAAAGTTTGGTTGCAATTGGCCATGTAGTTTAGGAGGAGATGTTGTTTGAAAAGTTTGACGCCATTTTTTGAAGGACGCACGACGCACGACGGACGCAGAGTGATGACAAAAGCTCACCTTTGAGCACTTCGTGCTCAGGTGAGCTAAAAACAGTCCAGACTGAGGCTGAAAATCCTGAAATAAGACACAATCCAGAAAACCTTTACCCCTGTAAATATTTAAGCAGTTGCTTACAAACTTGTCCTGTCCCATGTCCTGGAAATAATAAACAAAAGTACAAACAATCTCATATATAAAGTATCACATTGATCATTTCTATTTTCATTCTTAAACTAGAAGTTTTACTGTCATCGCTAAATTACCCACCACACCCCACTTTATCAGCAGGTAAAAATTACAAATGAAACAAAGTCATGATGCCGGTACTCAAAAAATACCAGTGGTAAATTAACATTCTGACTAGAGTATCTAGAACACTAATTTTATTCTGAAGAAAACTGTTTCAGTATTTTGTCACATGCTAATCAAATAAATGTCCTGTAAGTTTGCGTGGTAGTAACAATTTTGTCATTAGGCATATACACAAGTACCATTATACTAGAAGCAAACTACAGTGATAAGGCTATGGCCATTCTCTTATCCTCTCCAGCTATACTTCCCTGCTGTTGTCCTCCATCTAACTGAACGTCTGTTGCTGTATCATTGTCGGAAGAAAGTAATTCATCAAAGTCAACAGTCTCAAACTTCAAAATGAAGTTATGTAAAATACAACAACTTACAATCACTGTTGGAATTTCTTGTTCAAGATGCATCTCGAGATGTTTCAGTCGTCTAAATTTGCACTTCAAAAGCCCTATAGCTCTTTCCACATCTACTCTTGTAGAAGAATGACATGAATTGAATTTCTTCTGAACATTGTCTAGGTGGCCATTATCCCGAAATGGAACCATCATACCCTTGCTGATAGGGTATGCTGAATCACCAAGAAGATGAAATTCGTCTGGTAAGTCTTCAATCCTGGAGGCTATAGGGCTATTTCTGAATACTCTGGCATCATGAACTGACCCAGGCCACCCTGTATATACATCTAAAAACCTCAACTTACTGTCACATACAAGCTGTAGAATCATACTTGAGTGGCCTTTTCTGTTTATAAATGATGCCCGATGAACAGACCTAGGAGCTGGTATGGGGATATGAGTCCCATCTACAGCTCCGACAACCCCTGGCATTCCACAACGCTGTTTGAAGCCGTCTGCAATGGTTGCCATCTCAGATCTTGTTGTAGGAAAATAGATAAATTCTTCCATCAACTCAGTCAGAGAGTGACAAGAAGATATTACTATGAGATGTAATGTACCTGAAACAAAACAAAGACTGTCGTTTATTCACAGATCTATGTCTCGGGCAAAGCATTTTCAAGTTCCTATCTCTCAACAAAGTTATCTTGACTTTGAACCCTACTATGGTCAAAACCATATCTTCTCTTTATATCACTAGCAACATGGTGTCCAGAGTGGAGACTTATATCTCTTTTTAAAGCTAAAATAATAAACCTGACTTGCCAGTGAATCTGAAGCATGTACTTGTCAATTTGTCTTATAAAAACAAGTATCTTAAAAAGCCATTTAAGGATTAACAATGTCTGGTAATGGTCAAGATAAAAAAAACAGGCTGTGCATGGAGATGGCAATACTGAACTACAAACTTTACTATTATAGCAGAATATTAATTGCCAATCTCATCTTGATTTCTGAGGGGACGAAACAAAATGTGAGCCGTGTGGTATCAAAAACAATAAAAAGGATCTCATTTATATTTATAGATAATTGTTTTTACCTTTACTCACTCCAAATCTATCAGCAACACTTCTATAACTCTCTGGATTTGCCAGGATCCACAGTGTTGCTAGAAGCTTTTTCTCTACAGTTAGTGCCCTCTCTCTGATCATTAATGGAGCCATTTTTGTGCAAAGTTCCTGAAAAATAAATTGAATACAGTAACAATATGAATTAGCTACAATAAAATAATGACCCTATCACTTGAGAATAAGACATAGGTACCCTCAAGGCACGAAATATGTTTTTTATTTGCGTTAATCGTTAAGTGTCATATTTCTTACTTTTATGTAAATAATACATACTTAAACATTAACGCAAATAAAAGCATATGTCGTGCTTTGAGGGTATGTATGTGTTAAAAAAAATGGAGAGGGTACCTGTGATATAAATATTCAAGTGAAGAGAGGTAGCCTGTGCCGCTGCAAAACCGAAAGTAGGGTGTTTTTATGAATTTTACATTTATTTTTGACAATATACTGTCCTAAAGTTGTCCGAAGATGATATGTAAATGAACATATTAAATATGTATGATGCATAAATAATCCAGCCATAGGTTCATTGCAGCCCGAAAAGTATGTCGAGGTGATGGACGAGGCAAGACATGTCTATTTTTTGTAGCTTATTATGAGTTACAGTACATGAAAAACGGGCACATGACAAATCAGCACATAAATTAAACATACTAGTGTTCTGTGGTATACATTTTTTCTAAGTGTCATACCTCCTTTCCTTATTACAATGAAATTTTACTGGATGTTATCCATCGCTGGTTTGTTTTTAGCAGAGAATGACATGTGCATGTGCAAATTGGGTACCGTTTCAGCATATTTCGCAAAGAGGGTACCGATATGGATATGCACCGTGCCAGAATTAAATGTGAAATATTATAAGTACATGTACTTATTTAATAAAAATGTCAATAGATAAATGATTTGATATTGGCCCTGTTATTTGTCCTCTTATCAGTCGTTCGGCCTTGGGCCAGTACCACTGCCCTCGGACAAATAACAGGGCCAATCTCAAATCACTTATATATAAATTTATTAACATATACATACATATAATAATAATATATTTACCTCAAAGGTGCTCCGATTCATACGGAAGTGTGACTTGAAGTCAATGCTTGAATACAGGGGAATAATTTCCTCCACATACCCCTCAATTCTTGCTGAATCCTCTCTCTCCACTGCTAATTCAGAAAGACCTGAGCAAAAGTTAAATAAATTCCATTGTATATTTAGTGAACTAAAGAGAGGAGATAAATCTCAGCGGGCTATAAATAAGCATTTTTCATATTGAAAATAAAAAATATCTAAATTTATTCAACAAACAATACTCTATTGAATTCATTTAACTGCTAGATAAATTTTTACTAGAAAGTAGTGGCTGTTTTTGATGGCTAAAATAGAACAGTCAGGAACTCGCAGTTGGTGTATTCTTATCTTGACTGTTTATCTATTTGCATCTATAAATATATGTTGTACAATGTCTCCTAATACAACAGAACAAAGTCTTTAAAAAAATTTATATGAAATTTATATACTTCAACACCGCGAAAATATATGACAATGTTTACATTAAAAGTATTTATCAACGACCTTGCGTTCGTACTTCGATAGAAAATCAATACTAATGAATATCTACCAGCAATAGTGAGTGGAACATAAGTAATTATGTTCTGATTACGAATGGCTTGTTCAAATAAGTCATCATTTGTAAATTCGTCTATCAGTAAAGCTGTTATATCGTCAATGTCCGCCATCTTGAAATAGTTTGACGCGGACGAATCGTTCAACAAGTAGTTCGCGATGGGAATTATATCATATGGCGAACGTTTTCGGTAATGAACGCACGGCTGATCTGACCCATTCATGTCTTTAAAAGGACAGCAGGACCAACCCCACATGGGGTCATGCTTTTTCACACAATCTACCTGGTTGGTTTTGTCGTGACGCGGCTCAAATTTAGTCTTAATCTCATGAGGGTCATAATCATCATTCTGAATGAGTCAAGTACATCTGATGTTGGAAGATAGATTTCAAAATGTTGTAACAATCTCGTCTGCATGACAAAAATCTGTAAACCAGTGACATGTTTGACTTTCTCATCATTCCCATTAAGGTTTTCTTTTTAAAAGCAAATAATACCAATGCCTTCTTTCAGCTCATGTTTTCGTCTCATAACCATTGAATTTCACTTTCAATTTATTTGATATTTATCCAGTCAATGTTGGTTTGTGAAGAAACACCCTCACAATCCTGATCAGTTACACTTTGAGTACTCTCCATATCTCTAACCACTTTGACTTTCCTTGTACTCGCTTATATCAATTCAACTGAGAGGTTTCTCCATGTAGTGGTGTCGCATAAAGTTATTCCGCCTTAGTGCCTCCAAGCCGCACGTTCAGGACACCAATCTGTTAAGCTACCAGATCAGTTATCTTCTTATTTTGCTCCTTTGATAGCCATCCGTACATGAAAATAATCTTTTATACAAATTTCTTTAATATTCAGGCCAGTTTGTGTACCTTATGTCCTCAGATTATACAATTTCAGGTCATGGGGTTGTCAGTGCTGGTTATAAATGCTAACCTTTACCTATATTTATGTAATGGACTTGCCCGGCTGTAAACTTGGAACAGTCCATCAGTATTTTAAGGCATTTCAGGATAAAAAATACTAAAATTGAGTAGCCAACAGTACAGTAGTCTTGTCAGAATGCAGGGATGTTAGGGTTGACCTGGCCGTGTACATGTTCAGATGGACATTACCACATTTGCCTGTAAAGGCTGCAGGTTGATTTATTTGAATTAGGCATTATGTAATGATATCATGATATACTGTTTATATTGTTAGTGAACTATTGAACCTTTGAAAAATTTTAATTTGTTTTTCTAAATGATTAGTATGAATGCTAGTTTATACAGAATTTATTGTAGTTTGATTGTGTAGGAAGCTATAAGCTTATAGACACACTCTTGAACCAACCATGAGGGTAAAATGTGAATTATGTTAGAATTGTTTTGTTAACATATTTTATATACATGTACATGTCAGTTGTAATAGAATCATTTTTATAAAGTACATGTTTTATATATAAACTTTTACAACAGAAATTATCATGTAAATTAGTACTTTACATATTAAATGTATTTCTAAATCATCTAAAGAATTGTAGATTTCCTCAAATAAATAGAAAATTTGGATCATTTTTTTTATCTGTATGAGCTGTGGTTTGAATAATTGAGTATTATTAAATGCTGTTGTAAAATGTGATGGAAAGAGAAAACTTTTCATGTTGCATGAATGTTTCGTTTCTGTTACTATGAACATACGTAGATTCTTTATTGATATGTATAATGTTAATTCTTTATGAATATGCTAGATGTTAATTCTTTATGAATAATTGTATGATGTCTTTATGAATACAGTTGTATATAAAATATAATAATATTTATTCTTAACAAATTTTAATTTTGTGTTTCGATTATTATCAGATTGTAATAAAATTAAAACAAAATTTTGTTGTGTTTTCTCTAATTAAAAACAAATCTGTTAATAAAAAACAAAATTTTGTTGTTTTTTCTCTAATTAAAAACAAATCTGTTAATAAAAAACAAAATTTTGATGTTTTTTCTCTAAAACAAATCTGTTAATAAACAAGAGGGCCATGATGGCCCTGAGGTCGCTCACCTGTATATAGCCAACCCCCCACCCCACACCCATAAGAAAATGTTTCATGCTAAACATCTGAGCTCTAGCTCATTGGGCTTTTTAAAAGAAGATTTTTTTAAGTTTTTGCTATACACTTATAGTTAAAAACAATGACACCCCTGGGGCAGGGCCAGTTTTGACCCAAGGGCTTTTATTTGAACAAACTTTGTAGACACTCACTAGAAGATGTTTCATGCTTAATATTTAAACTCTAGCTATTTGGGTTTTTTCAAAGAAGATTTTTTAAGTTTTTGCTATACACATGTAAGGAAAATCAATGATCCCCGGGGCAGGTCTAATTTTGACCCCAGGGCTTTTATTTGAACAAACTTGGTAGACACCTATTAGAACATGTTTCATGCTTAATATCTTAGCTCTAGCTCTTTGAGTTCTTTAAAAGAAGATTTTTTAAGTTTTTACTATATGCATATAGGGAAAATCAATGACCCCCTGGGGCGGGGCCAATTTTGACCCCAGGGCTTTTATTTGAACAAACTTGGTAGACACCCATTAGAACATGTTTCATACTAAATATCTTAGCTCTAGCTCTTTGGGTTCTTTAAAAGAAGATTTTTTAAGTTTTTACTATATGCATATAGGGAAAATCAATGACCCCCTGGGGCGGGGCCAATTTTGACCCCAGGGCTTTTATTTGAAAAAACTTGGTAGACACTCACTAGAAGATGTTTCATGCCAAATATCTAAGCTCTAGCTCTTAGGGTTTTTTAAAAGAAGATATTTAAAGTTTTTTCTTTCGGTTGCCATGGCAACCAGAGTTCTGCATGGAATTAAATTCTTTGAACAATTTTTAAAGGTGACCACCAAAGGAACATTCCTGTGAAGTTTGGATGAAATTGGCCTAGTGGTTTATGAGGAGATGTCATTTAAAGTAAAAGTTTACGGACGACGGACGGACGCCGGACGAAAAGCGATCACAAAAGCTCATCTTGTCACTTTGTGACAGGTGAGCTAAAAACAAAATTTTGATGGTTTTTTTCTCTAAAACGAATCGTGTTACGTTTGAAAAATGGGAAAGTTTGTTTAACTGTTTGGGTTTTACGGCACACCAAAATAGTAAAGGTCATATGGCGACATTCCATCTTTACAGGTGGAGGAAGACCTCAGGTACTTTATTTCAGGCACGAACAGGCACCTGAGTAGAACCATCCATGTTCTGTAAGCTAGCTTGATAGCTTCCTCTCATGAAAGAATCCAAAGTCCCTGCTGGGATTTGAACCCACAGTGGTTCGGGATAATTGAAGTCAACAACCGTAATCAACCACTCAGCCATGGACACCCCTCAAACATGTAGAAAATGTGCAAGAAGTTCAATTTGACTTGGAACTACCTATAGTCTGCAGTTTTAAGTTTCTTTCCTAAAACTGGGTTGTTTATATTCATATGCTATAAATCTTTCTTGCAAACTTTAATAACCTTTGTGGTTCTTCTATGGTGACTGCTTGTTCCTGAAATACTGGATATTTCACCACTTTAAAGCTCTATTAATAGTTGTACTTCATACATGTATGAGCTAATGATACCCGTGAAAAAAATGTTGCTCATGACATGATCAGTATAAAAACTGAAAAAGAACTAGACATATTCAGTTTAACATCGATTCATTTGAAAACAAGTACAATAAAAGCTGTCTGAGGAACAGATCTCTCCAATTTTCTCTGTGCTGGATAGTAAAGTAAAACTGCATATTTTCCTATTTAATTAACATATAGTCTGCTGGATTCAACAGCCGTTACCTATGCAATGAACAGTGCAAACCAAAATTAAATGAAATATGATAATTTTCATTACACAGGATTAAAATAAATCCTGTATTTATAGAAACAAGAGGGCCATGATGGCCCTGAAGTCGCTCACCTGTATATAGGCCCCCAGAGTGGGGCTAGTTTAAACCCCAGGGCTTTTATTTGAACAAAATTAGTAGACACCCATTAGAAGATGTTTCATGCTAAACATCTAAGGTCTAGCTCATTGAGTTTTTAAAAAAAAAAAAGATTTTTTAAGTTTTAACTATACACATATAGTTAAAAGCAATGACACACCTAGGGCGGGGCCAGTTTTGACCCCAGAGCTTTTATTTGGACAAACTTTGAAGACACTCACTAGAAGATGTTTCATGCTTAATATCTAAACTCTAGATATTTGGTTTTTTTTTTCAAAGAAGATTTTTAAGTTTTTGCTATACACATATAAGGAAAATTAATGTCCCCCAGGGCAGGGCCAATTTTGACACTAGGTCTTTTATTTGAAGACACTAACTGGAAGATGTTTCATGCTTAATATCTAAACTCTAGCTATTTGGGTTTTTTCAAAGAAGATTTTTTAAGTTTTTGCTTATATACACATAAATAAAATCAATGACCCACGGGGCGGGGCCAATTTTGACCCAAGGGCTTTTATTTGAACAAACTTTGTAGACACTCACTAGAAGATGTTTCATGCTTAGTATCTAAACTCTAGCTATTTGGGTTTTTTCAAAGAAGATTTTTAAAAAAAGTTTTTGCAATACACATAATTATAAGGAAAATCAATGACCCTGGGCAGGGCCAATTTTGACCCCAGGGCTCTTATTTGAACAAATTTGGTAGACACCCGTTAGAACATCTTTCATGGTAAATATCTTAGCTCTAGCTCTTTGGGTTCTTTAAAAGGAGATTTTATAAGTTTTTACTATATCCATATAGGGAAAATCAATGACCCCCTGGGGCGGGGCCAGTTTTGACCCCAGGGCTTTTATTTGAAAAAACTTGGTAGACAACCATTAGAAGATGTTTCATGCTAAATATCTGAGCTCTAGCTCTTTGGGTTTTTTAAAAAGAAGATATTTTAAGTTTTTTCTATCGGTTGCCATAGCAACCGGAGTTCTGCATGGAATTAAATTCTTTGAATAATTTTTAAAGGTGACCACCAAAGGAACATTCCTGTGAAGTTTGGATGAAATTAGCTCAGCGGTTTATGAGGAGATGTCATTTAAAGTAAATGTTTACGACGGAAGAAAAGCGGTCACAACAGCTCACCCTGTCATTTTGTGACAGGTGAGCTAAAAACTTGAATTTTCTGTTTATTATATACATTTTTCTCTTTTTATGCGGAAGGGGAATATAGGAATGGCCTTCGTCTGTCCATCTGTAACACTTTTGTGTCTGCTCCGAAACTTTTAAACCGCTGAAAATGTTTTGAAATAACTTGGCACAAATGATCACCATTATGAGATGATTAGCAGAGCGCAATAATTGGGTTGCTACCCCTAGGTTCAAGGTCACACTTAAAAGTCAAGTGTTAAAGTGTACATTTTATGTCCGCTCAATAACATTTAAAACGCTGTAATGTTTTTCTGATGACTTGGCAAAAATCATCACCAATATGACACGATGTGCAGAACCCAACATCCAGGTTGCTACCCCCAAGCTAAGGGTTAACTGTTCTCCATAACTTTTTTTAACTTTATGGAAGATTTTAAATAACTTTGCTCAAGTAAGTACTATCAAGGTCATGTTTTTTGTTAAAGGTCAAGAAGTACACATACATGTCCGCTGCGGAAAGGGATTTAGCTGTCCTTCAGACTGCCTTGTTAGACATTACAATTTGAACGACTTCCCATTAAATTTTGTGTATTGGCTGAATTTAGAAGAATGGAGACTGGCAAGACACCAGTGAAAATATGGAAAATATGTTTAACTGTAGTGAAAAATAATTTTTACAGTGAAAATACAAAATGAAAATATGCATTTAATTTCATCAATTTTGCTCAATATTTCATTTAAAAGTATATGATAAATAAGAATATGCAAATGATACATTTCTATTGTTTTATCAATATTTGAAATATTTAAGGAAAAATACACAGTAGACCAATCCACTTTAAAGCACTGACAGTAATGTTAACAAACAAACTTTCCATTTTGGAATTTATTTATTACCATTTTATGTATGTTATACATTTTTGGCTAAGACATGTTTACATTGCCAATTATTTCTACCATTTACTGCAAAATCATCACTATTTGTGTGGCACAAATTTAATCCACAAATTTAACATCCAATGAAATTTCATTTTGTCTATTGTATAATTTTTTTACATTATAATATTTATTTTTTACTTTTCCATTATTTGCATTTTCCTTTTTTGCTAAAATATACAATCCATGGATATAAAAACCCATAAAATATCCTTTGAAACAAAACCACGAAATTTCATGCCAAGGAAATTAAATTAATTCACTATACATCAGTGGGAAATTCCCCTGAATTTAAATTTTCCAGAAGAAACTCTCAACTTCCTTTCAATACTGCACGGATTTCTGAAACTTAAAGGCACACTATGCCTCAGAAACGAATATTTTTTTCATTCTTAAGGACATTAAAAATGTGAAAATAAAAGCAATTCTGAGGCAAATTGGGCCTTTAATGTTGGCTTCATCGCACTTGTTGGATTTATAGACAATATAGAAAACGCTTTAGCAATCAGGGACAAATATCACTGCCTCCAACCCCTGAAAACATCCAATAATCTTCATTCCTGAACATGAGTAGTGTGTATAGATTGTCACCGTTTCTATGGAAACCATGGTCATATTTCCAGGAGAGGGGAGTGTCCATAAAACCATGGACTGTAACACTGCACCACGGCAGGTTCTTCTCTTTCATGTATTTCCTGTGAAGAAAAATAACACAAATTTTACATTTTTGACAGTCGCCAGAGGCTCGCATAATATAATTTCATTAAACTTGTGCAATAAATTCAGTATTGAACTTACACTCACTCAATATCCTCTTTATATTCTACTAACAAAAATTTATGCAATAATAAAATATATTCTACTAACAAAAATTTAATCAGAAATCTTGATGGGGACGATGATATCTATTTAACTGTCTTCACCTGACTAATATGACTACACAAAATATTTCAAAAGTTAACAAGGACTTCCAACAAAATAATAATGTAATACCTTAGTAGATCTACTGTTTGCTGGACAGTTTCTGGATGAAAAAATCCCTGGTACTGACAGCCAACACAACATTTCACCTCTCTGTTAGGACTGGGACAAGAATATGTTGATACATACCCATCTTCTTCATACCTACAATATGTAACATTTTCATAGTAAACCATGATTTGAACAAATCTTTGAAAGAGATACTGGTTAAAAAGTCCACCACACAAACCAGGTATTGGATTGAAACCTTTCTATAGCCACAACTAACTTTCTAAAATGATAATTTCACCCCTTGCAGTAATACCTCCAATACAAGAGCACTGCCTGCTTAGTTATAGGGACATAATTATGTTGACTTTCTAGCTTTACTGGTGGAGGAAGACCTCAGGTTTTCCTCCTTGCATTATTTTCGGCATGAATGGGCAACCGAGTAGAACCAACGGCATTCCTTAAGATAGCTTTCCAGACATGAAAGAATCCAAAGTCTCTGGCGGGATTTAAACCCATAGCAGTGAGGGCCAAGTGTTTTGAAGTCAGTAACATGAACCACTCGGTCATGATCCCTATACATGTATTTTGTCAGAAGGAATAAGTCACTTCTCTCCTTTTTCTTGTCTACCTTGAACCCTTAACTCAATTTTCAGAGGTCAGTGAGAACTAACAAACAAGAGCACCACTAGGCGGAGCATTATATGCCCGAAAGTGTTTTTTGTTTTTTTAGTAAGGATGAAGCATTTGTAAGACATGGGAATTAAATAAAGTATTACCTCCTTCAAATAGCAATCCTCCTATGCAGTTTGAACACTGTGAGCCAAATGGAATTTAAGTTATAGTTCCAGAAACTGTTTTCAGTTTTTAAGTAATCTTGACCTTTGACCTTGTGACCCCAAAATCGATAGGGGTCTTCTACCAAATATGGACAATCATCCTTTGAAGTTTTAATATTGTGGGCCAAATGGAATTTAAGATATGCTCCGGAAACCAAATTGCTAACGGACAGACGCCAGGGGGTATAACATAATTTTTTCGGGCATATAAAAAGCATACTTTCTTTTAGTGTGCTGTTTTTGTGATGTCTAAAACAAGCATGTATAACACCATGATAACAGTTTATAACGTAATTTAAATGGTTTCAACTGTGATAGCTATTTGATTCGATATAGATTCAATATTGGGCTTTCGATGTACCAATAATACAAAATTTTCCATCAATGACATCGCTATCACTAAGGTACCAAATATGTTGAGAAAGCAAGATCTTACATGTCTATGCCCACAGCACAAGCACCCAACCATTCAAACATCTCCTCATAGCCGCATGCTTGTTGGTCATTGCTAGGACAGAGTATCTCCGAATCTATGATAGGTACCCTCATATCTGTAAACTTATGTAACGTTTTGGACATCTTCACTCGGCTACATTGTATGTTATTTGACACAAAGTAGTTCTGGATAGAAGATGTACACACTTTTTCATCTGAAATTGTTCATTAGAATATAACTTTCATTAATTGAAAACATAAAACTAGAGATGCCATTCAAGACAGCATGCTGACTAATCTGAGGAATAATCTATAAAAATTATGCTAGAGTTCGGTTCATGACCAGTGACCTTAAATCTTCCCTGTTAAGAACCGTCAAGTTTTAAAAAATGACCTCTTCAGTGGTTCAAGAGCCAGACTGTGTGTTCAAAACTGTAACAAGAAATTTTCTCAGCAAAGTGAAGAAATCAGTAAAATTCAATGCATGAGTATCCAAAAATCGTAACTTGAAAAATTTTACAGTTATTGAGTTAAGGTTTCAAGAGAATGCTGTCCCAGATAAACTTTAATTAAGTGAATTGTTATATCATTGCTGATGGGGTATTATATGTAAAGCCCTTCTATTTTTTAAATAGCAAATTGAAAACCATTTGATCATGATACAAATGTAATTGATAGTTAAATGGAAACACATGCAAAATTTTCATTTCTTCGTTTTGAATTTTTTATTCATTATTCTGTAAATGTCCTCAAAATGAATACACTAGGCAGTCACAGGACAAAACTTTTCTCCTTATAAAGAATAAAATGGTGGTTTCCTAACTTGACCCGCGTGGGTCAGGTTAGAGCGTTAAGATTTCACAATAGTTGTCACAATGAACTCTGGAAACGTTAAAGAACCTGTAAAATGAACGACTTAGACTTGTTTCAATCATACAATATCCAGAATATATGTTATTGTAACTTGGAGGGTTTGTTCAAGTCACGTGACTAGTTTTAAAAGTACTCGGTTATTCTGTTGGCGTCTAAATTTTGTTACAAATATGTAGATCTATTTAATTAAGCTTCAAACAAAATAGAATTCATGCCGAAATACATGCTGGGACAAAAAATAATGTCATTTTAGCGTGATTTGAGTACATAAGATCATTTTAATATTTTTGTCATAAATTTGCCTGAGTATCTCTTTAAGCTTGTTTAGTTAGTTTAACCATATTTATTTTAGCTAAATTGCAAAATAAGCTCTGACAACTTATATTTGAGCCGCGTCACGACAAAACCAACATTATGGGTTTGCGACCAGCATGGATCCTGATCAGACTGCGCGCAGTCTGATCAAGGATCCATGCTGTTCCCTATCAGTTTCTCTATTTGTAATAGGGTTTGTAAGTAAACAGCATGGATCCTGATCAGACTGCGCGGATGCGCAGGATGATCTGGATTCATGCAGGTCGCAAACGCATTATGTTGGTTTTGTTGTGACGCGGCTCGTTTATCAATTTCAAATCTGCTTCCTGGTACAAACCAGTACTGGTTCCATATGAGCAATCATGGTTGTGAATCAAGTAGGGCTCAGACCCATGATCCCCAGGTTGAAAAATAGACACCTTGACCACTAGGCAACCGCTCACATCACCTTCATTAGATTACAGGATCCAATGTCTTCATGTTTGAAAACAAATCATAACTTTTAGCACATCACCTTAAAACTCCCTTAACCCCCACCCTCACACAAAAACAAAACAACTAGCTAAGAAATAAAGTAGCAAACAAACAAGGACTTTGCAGCTTACTGTTAGATTTCCATGTGACTAATAAATTAAAGAAGGGAAGTTGCGCAAGACACCGTTTAACACGGTCATACAGCTTCTGTCCTGGATGAAACTTCTCTGCCAAGACATCCACTTGTACCACTGAAATAATAAAAGTACATATGATTTATGAAGTGTTTATTAAAATCAAAGAATAATGACTCAAAGGCATCAGAAAAAGGATTTCTCATAAAATTAATATAAATACATCTATGTTGTGGAAAATAAGTTTAACCCATATAGCTGCATGCCACCAGATGAGTCAAAATATTTCAAGAAAATAAAACTAAATAAAAATGTACCAAGATTTTAAGACAATAAGCGCCGCAATGCGACCAAAACCAGGTTTTCAACAACCAAGTTTTGATGTGACAGCAATCAATAGGTCAAAGTGCACTGAAGTTATTGAGTAGATACTTAATATTCTATTGTAAGCAAATTACCTTGACCTTGCTCCCAGACTAAGTGGCAATCCAAAGCTGCCACTCAGCAAGTTCGGTGACAAAAGGTCAAAGCAAACTCAAGTTATAACATGAAAACTAAATGCATTAACCTTGATCACAGACACCTGGGTAGCAATCCCAAGCTGCCTCTTGATATTACCTATCCATTCATCAAGTTTGGCGTCAATAGGCCAAAGCAAACTCAAGTTATTGAGCAGAAACTGAATTTCTATTTTTAGTAACAGTGACCTTGACCTAGATCACAGACACCTGGGTGGCAATCCCAAGCTGCCTCTTGATATAAGCTATCCATACACCAAGTTTGATGTGAATAGGCCAAAGCAAACTCAAGTTATTGAGCAGAAAATGAATTTCTATTTTTAGTGACAGTGACCTTGACCTTGATCACAGACACCTGGGTAGCAATCCCAAGCTGCCTCTTGATATTACCTATCCATACACCAAGTTTGGTGTCAATAGGCCAAAGCAAACTCAAGTTATTGAGCGGAAACTGAATTTCTATTTTTAGTAACAGTGACCTTGACCTTGATCACAGACACCTGGGTAGCAATCCCAAGCTGCCTCTTGATATAAGCTATCCATACACCAAGTTTGGTGTGAATAGGCCAAAGCAAACTCAAATTATTGAGCGGAAACTGAATTTCTATTTTTAGTAACAGTGACCTTGACCTTGATCACAGACACCTGGGTAGCAATCCCAAGCTGCCTCTTGATATAAGCTACCTACACACCAAGTTTGGTGTGAATAGGCCAAAGCAAACTAAAGTTATTGAGCGGAAACCAAAAGTTGACGCCTGACCGCCCGCCCGCCGACTTCGGCGTTACAATAACCCGGTTTTCGTTGAAAACCTGGTTAAAAAGTAAAGCGATTCAAGTAATAATTTACATGTTATGTGCCATTTATGACTGATTTTGCGTTATTTATCACCATATTTCTACTGTTTGACTAACGCAGTGTTATTTTTGTTTATTTTTGACCTCTTTTTGGTCATTCACGCGGATTGTAAGTGCCATTTTCAATATCTGAATTACTCTCTGTGTTCATAAATACATTTCAAAATTTTCATAAAAATTAGCATAAATCTGTTGGCATGCTGCTTTAATGTACTGAAAACGAGCCAGGCCGGAAAACACATGCATGTAGGTACATGTACCTCAATGTTCATACAATTTTTGTACAAACTCTGCAGGGTAAGGGTTATACTAGCCAAAAGTTTTTTGTTTTTTTTCAAAGAATGAACTTGGAATCATATCCAGTCCTTATAATTATTGTATACATGTATCATATTCTCTACCTAATTATAGATGAGACAGACAGTGTCAGTTCTCAATTAAAGACAATTTATCTAATATACACAAAACTGACATGTGTACAGAAGTTGCAAAAATTCACATAAAGATATGTTAGCTTGTTTCTCTTGTTTAATTGCCAAAGTTAATACATTTTTTATCATATGAGCCGCGTCATGACAAAACCAACAAAATGGGTTTGCGACCAGCATGGATCCAGACCAGCCTGCGCATCCACGCAGTCTGATCAGGATCCATGCTGTGTGCTTACCAAGTCTATTACAAGTAGAGAAACTGATAGCGACACAGCATGGATCCTGATCAGACTGCGCGGATGCGCAGGCTGGTCTGGGCCATGCTGGTCGCAAACCCATTATGTTGGTTTTGTCATGACACGGCTCAAATCTTGGCGGTTGGTCAACTTAACCAGCTTTCCTGGATAACTAACCAGTAACACTTAATTTCTCTGCAAGTGACTCTCTGGTAATCTCACATTATTTCCAAATCAACAGTGAGAGAACGACTATCATTAGGATCAGTTGTCACAGAGAAATTGTGCCTCTCTCAAGGATCGAATTTGTCTCCCCTGGATTATAACTCTCTTATGTTCTCCATATTGAGCTCAGCGGGTGATGGACGTAAAAGGTAATGAGCCACTTGGTCATGACTAAACTACAGTAACAAATTAGATATATTCTTGGGTAAATCATTAAACTAAACAGAAGAAAATTTTAGAATACTTTAACTGCTTAATTTATGAAATGAACTTGTCTAAATTTATAACTTTCAATTATTATTTCAAGTAATCTCAATACCATAAATCTAGATTTATTGACATGGTGCCTGGTCCTGACTGCATGAATGTACCAGCTAACATGGCTCTTAAAATAGTGGTATAGATCTATTGTTGTTTTAACCAGCATTTAGAGATAAATATAATTTGAGCCGCGCCATGTCAAAACCAACATAATTGGTTTGCCACCAGCATGGATCCAGACCAGACTGCCAACCGTGCAGTCTGATTAGGATCCATGCTGTTCACTTACAAAGCCTATAACAAGTCGAGAAATATATAGCGAACAGGTCGCAAATGCATTATGTTGGTTTCGTCATGGTGCGCCTCATTTTTACCCACCAAATTTTCCTGTATTCTTGTCTACATGTGACGGCTGACCATTTATACCAAACTTCTGATATGTATCTTTGCACAAGTTCAACACAAGTTTCCCTGAATAAAGAAAACACCATTTGAATAATTATTGTGAACAAAAAATACAATAATCAACAAACAAAACTTACTGGTAGGGACAAAAAGTTTCATTCTTCAAATTATACCACATGCTTAACCTGTACTCTGCTGATATCTTTTTAATAAAATTGTCCGGACTTTAAGTCTCAAGAACACTATTATTCTCTCTCTTTGTTCTTTTTGTGTCATGTACATGTATCTATTTCTATATTTCTTCTTTTTGTGTATTTCTTTTACAGTTTATGAAACAGTACACATAGGCCACATATCTGAACCATCTTTTGTTTATTGGCCACTAGTAAAGTTACAGTGATTTAGTATTTTGTACAAAAGACAAAATACCAGGTTGTTTACATCTGCCTATTTTATTACAGATAATTTTACATTCCAGACTGCTTTTTTACCACATGCTCTAAATTAGTTTCAAATATCATTAAAAACACAGCTTCTTTTTTAAAGGGAAAATTAAATAAATATCTGAGGATAAATGTGCCTTTAAATTTGGAACTATCAAGTCTTATCTAAAAGGGTTTTGCTTTTACCAAATGGGACTCCAGGGACTGTAAATATTTTTTCGAGGTTTTCATTAAATATTTTATGGAACTCTATACCAAGGGAATAATTTGCAAACAAAATTTCAGATAATTTGCTCATATCTTTTCCGAATATTTTTTTTTTTTTTCAGAATAATAATTTTTATAAGGTTTTATAACAATACAGTTTTTATTTTTATGTCATAGTTCAGTTGAACACCAAGCAATTAAGGGTAAAAAATTCAACATAAGTCTTACATTCTGAAAAATTTTAACAACAGAGGCATTCGAAGCCACTGTCTGAACTAGAAATTAAAATCAACAAAAAGGTAAGTTTTGAAATAATTAATGAACTTTGTCTTACCTGTAGGCAGTAGAGCAACACAATTGTCTGTATCTATCGCTGTTCCATGTGATATCATAAGTACACTACCTGATAAACAAAATAAATTCATATGAATTTGATAAACACAGGATACTCATATGAGCAACAACTGATAAACACAATAAAAAATATAATTTGATAAACATGTAGGATATATGAGCAACAACTTATAAACACAATAAAAAAATATAATTTGATAAACATGTATGATATCATAATTATGAGCAACAACTGATAAACAACAAATATTTCATATAAACAATACATGGTAAACAGTCAATTAGCCCTAAAATAAAATATTGTTTGTGTCCCCTCCGTTAACCTACCCAGAAAATTTAAGTTGGAATAGCTTCCTCAAATGAAAGAATCCAAAGACTCAAGGATTCAAACCAACTGACGTGAGGGACAAGATGTTCAAAATCAGTGAACTTGGCCTCAGAGGCCCCAATTTGTTAAATAACTTAATATTTGTATACATTGTACTTTAAGCTTTACAATCAAATTAAAATGAATTCTCTATGAACCAAATCAATACTACATGAAACAAATATAAAATCTAAGACAACAGTGGTTAAAATCAAGCACCTGATAAATACACAAAGCATCGAACATAACTTTCTATACAAATAAGATATAATTATGAAAATAACCTAATTAGAGGTAATCAAAAAGGATATGATTTTTAGATCAAAACTAGTAAACATCTATATTTTCACAGATGTCTTTCTCCTATGTTTTACATGTATTTCCTATTCAATAAAACATAATGAATGAGTGGAAGATGAAGAATATTGGATATCGATTTATTTGTGCTCTTTTCAATTATGGTTAAAATATAAATCTTAAATCAATAAATTAAGCTAAAGACAGGCGATATATCCTTGAGTTACATAAAAGGTTTCTATATCTCTGTGAACAAGCGTCTAAAACTTAAATTTTAGTTGTTCAGTTAAGTTGTAAGCTGCTGGAATGGTAAGTGATTATCCTTTACCACTACAACAAAGCCAAGCCAGACTACACAGGAAGTCGGTCTGCAACGTCTGACCACACTCTATACTGTTGGTAGCTCTTTTTTGTAATTTGTAAAGAAATTCCTTAAACTTCCAATGGACTCAAATTCAAAGCAAATTAATTACACAAGTTTAGCAGGTTAACAAACAGAGAAAATATAATAAGAAATAACATAATAATATTATAATTATGAACATGAAAAAATAATCACTGCACCTCCTTTAATGAAGCCATCTATAAACTCTATGTCAACCAATGTTTGTAGAGGTACTTGCTTTGCAAGATACGCCAACTGGCCATCTAACAGGTTGTCTACTGATGTAGGAATCTTGGCATACTCTGGTAGCATGATATGAACCTGCAATGACAAAATGATAAAAGTATTTATTTATACAGAATTTATTTAAGTTAAAGAGAGTAGGAAACTTTAAGCTTATACTTATAGACATGGTCTGGAATCTATTACTGAAACCAACAAGTACTGAGCAATGAGTGTAAAAGTCTCTTGCTCAAGGAAACAACACATATTTTCACCCATCAATTTTATGGGTTTTTGAACTGGTATCAATGTTTCTTTATTAATGTATTCTGTTTTAATCACAGACGTTTCGGGTCCCCTGTAAACACCATAGGTGTTCAGTGCGTTGATTGGTCACTACCCCTGGCCAAACCCCTTCCCCCTCTTAACCACTCTACAAAAATCCTACCTCTTAAAACCATGTAAACTGCAGTATTTTTCATTTGAAACATGTTTTAATAATTGGTATATGTTTTTAATTCAATAACATTCATTTTCGCAACAAAAAAAAAATGATATCTACATATATATATTTAGTAAAGGTATGCAACTCGCCGCTCATTTTTCAGCACTCGTCTTAATATGAACTCCATAACTCCAACATTTATTCACAAATTTTCAATATCTTGGTACCAAATAGAAAGGAATTAAAGCTGTCATTACAATCATTTCAAGTTTTAAGAAGATATGTAATCTCGAAGTCACCGCAAGTGTAACTCAACAGAGACCTGACCACTGAGTTTTTGTCAAAATTACCTGACTAAACGGCAGTTTATTCAAAATGAATGAATATTTTTTTGAATTGCGCATATAAATTATATTATTATTGTAATAACTGTCCAATCAAAACATCATATAAAACTATAACGAACCGTTTTCCAATATGTCAAATTCCAAATCAAAATGCAAGTAATAGTTCTGCAGAGTGCTCTCCTCTTTATTTTTTTGTACGGAGTATTTTCATTGGTCTAAGGTTTTGACACGACCAATGAAAATACTCCATACGAATGCATCCGTTTATACATGTGTACTGTCATTTTGGATGGTTTATACATGTGTACTGTCATTTTGGATGGAGAATTTAACTAATCCGAAAAACGGTTCGTTATAGTTTTATATGATGTTTTGATTGACCAGCTAGTTGCATACCTTTACTAAATATATATATATCATTTTTTTATTTTTTGTGGAAAATGAAGGTAATTGAATAAAAAGCATATACATATACCAAATATTAAAACATGTTTCAAATGAAAAATACTGCAATTTACATGGTTTTGAGTGGTAGGAGGGTTGTAGTGTGGGTGAGACAGGGCTCTACAAATTTTTTTGGAATAGAGTTGTCCAGGACAACTGACCTAGCAAAATAGAGTTGTCCCAAAATTGACCACAAGTGTCCAAGTCTCGGTAAATGTTCAGTATGCGTAGTATGTATATCCAAAGAAGAAGTAAAAACAATTAATTTTTTTAATATTTTTAAGTTACATTTTGTATTTCATTTAGTATAAAATAGAACATTTTGTTTCAACTGAAATAGTTTTGATTGTTCAGCACTCTTCCCAGGTACCTTTCAGCACTGTTCAAGTTCAATAGCCTGTGTAGGCCTATATGTTTTGTTTCAGTTTTATTTTTTTTTCCTGAATTTTTATCCTTGATCTTGAAAATTTAAGTAAAATTATTCTAACATGAATCTAGTTAGCCATAGCCTCTCTCAGTTTCCACATTTCACATTGGACATGGTAAATAAGAAAAAGACAGTCATTATTACCCGGTAGGGAAATATAAAATATGATAGTGAATTAGACTATTCAAATACTTACAAATCTCATCATTATTTATCTTAACATTGTCAAAAAATCTCATCATTATTTATCTTATCATTATTTATCTTAACATTGTCAAAAGTCCTTTTGATTCATAAGTAACAAAAGATTTTTAATATTTCTACTTGCTGATTAAACTGATTAAAACTGCCTCACGATTTATATCACGATTTATATAAAAAATCGGTATCGCGAAAATATGTGACAAATGAAAAATTTTCAGTTTTCCTCATAAATTATACTATTTTGACTATTGTATGTTCGAATGCGTTCATAATAGATGCTTTTTTTGGATATTTTAATATTGTTTTCCACTTAGGAATTCATCAAAAAGCCTAAAACAAAAAATTCCAAATTTGCAATTCACGGCACAAATTACTGTCTGCTTGTGTCAATCTGGGATGTACTATAACATATGTTCCAGTGTCAATATATCAACTTCAAAGACCAAGTCTGTGACTTAATAATGTTTTTGACATGTCTATAGTAATGTTGGACTTTGTCTTTAAGATTTTATCAAACATTTAGTGTCTTATTCTATTTTTTATTGCCTGTGCCAATGTAAAAATTAATCAGCGTAGGCAACTGCTGAGCATTTGATTGCCTCAGGCGAAGATTACTGGCGCCACCATGCTGTGAAGGGTCGTATCAATAACATAATTTTACAGTTGTCCAAGATAAGCATCTGTCAAAATTTGACTTGTCCGGGACTAACTTTCTGCTTATTGTCAGTTGTCCCAAGTGGTTTTAGAGTTGTCCCGGACGTCGGACTATAGGATTTGTAGAGCCCTGTGAGAGATGGGGGCTTGGTCAGGGGGTAGTGACCAATCAATGCGCCGAACACTTATGGTAAACACTATCAAAAATATTTTAATATTAATTTAAACAGGAATGGAACATCTGTTACAACGATAAAACTGGTTTTCAAACAATTTTTGAGTATTTAAGCCAAGATGGCTTGTAAGCTCCTCCTATACAGTATTGTCAAAGATATCTTCAATAAATATCACTTGTATATCAAATCTTTGCCAGCTCCGGTCAAGTAGAGTTTTAAATGTCAAAATACTTTTAACTGAAAACAATCTTTTCATCTAAATTATTCCACTGGTCGATGCATCTAATATGGGGTAGTCAAAGTCCTATAGACTACACGTGTATATTTAAAAGAAAATCAAATAAAATAACAATTAATATATATATTAATAATATTAATATATAGAATTCTATACACATCAATGAAATTTTCAGTGTCAGTTCTAGTTAGGCGCCGCCATTTACAATGTAACTCAATGATAAAAGGCGGTGTATTCCGATAATGGAACAAATCTCAACTTTTCGGATTATGATTAAATTGTTGAGTGTTCCATTGAAAACAGAAGCGGGTTCAATATAATACCGAAATGACACCTTTAAAAACTGAAAAATATGAAAGGCTTATTTTTTAAAACTCCCCTTTATAGGCTTTGCCTAATTTCATATTTGGAAATGAATGTAACTTGTTTTATTCACACTTGGTTTAAATAGCTGGAATCACTGTAGTCCCACTGTACATAGGGGCCTAGTCCTTCATTGAAAGACATCGAATTTTCTTTTTTTTTACAGTTTGACGTTCATCGGAAAATGCGGATTTGACCCATAGCTTCAAATCCGCGGTTACGTCTAAATATTTGGACTAAAAGGGACCGTGTACATGTAATCCCCGAAATGCATTTCATTTTATCATTAATAAAAAACAATGCCATGCAAAATCAAACTTACTGAAGAATTAAATGAATGTTCCACAATACGTTCCTTATGTTTTTCTTTCTCATTTAAAAAGGAAGATCTCTCAAAAACTAGTTTTCCCAGAGAGGACACATTTTTCATGGGCGCAGACATTTTGGACGGTGCGTTGTCGTGATAAATCTGTATCGTTAAAAATTCGGTTTACTTTCGCTCATGCCGACTTGAGAGGTTGAACACCTCGCCAAAATACATCCTTTCTTCCATTCATTCTACATTGTACATGCATTACTGCCCTTAAATTTGACATTTTGCCCATTCAAGGGATAATTATAGTGAGTACGTGAACAAAGGTAAAAGTCAGAACATGTTTACATATTTTTGTCAGAATTCCCCTTTCAATTTATTATTTACTTTCGCATGAACGATAAATAACACACTTGGGTCCAAAGAAAATTTTTACTAAATATCTCTAAGAATTTACCTGAAACGGTCAATCTTATTTAAAAAGAGTGGGCGCAGATTTATTTTTTATTTTATGCAGGATATATATTCTATCCAAAACGTTTTCGAATATGGCCTGTTGGTCAATCATAATTATAGCAGTCAATCTTTCGAATTATTTCGTCAATTTAGTTCAACTTGAAGATGACAATATGAGCATAATGTCACTTTAACAATCAAGTCTGATTCTAACTAGCTATTAATTAGAATTTGTAGAGTGGGTCAAGCCTCTCAGTTAAGATGTTAAAACTGAGGCTAGACTGAACAACAATAGGAAGGCTATTCCAAAGACGTATACTTCTGGGAGAGAAAGAACTTTTGATGGTATTGTGTCCTCGAGTAGGGTATCAGGTAGTTCAGATTTCTTGTTTGAGTAAGGTGTTAAATTGGTGGTCAACAAAGACAATGTTGTTTTGGATATTATACAAGTAGGTTACAGCACTCATGTTTCGACGCTGCCCAAGGATTTGCCAATTAAGTTCATTTATCATTTTTAAGACACTACTTGTATAGTCATAATCATTAAAAATATATTTCGCAGCTGATCTTAAAAATTTGGACTTGCTCTATCTTATAATTTAAGTATTTCTGCCAAGGATGCCAAACTATGATATACATGTATATAATTATGATAAACAGTTGGATATATTCCTGATGAAAAATACTGCAAAATAGCTTTGCAAGTCACAATGAATACTAAAAACTGTGCAATTAAATTTTGGAATATATATCCTTAGTTATTTTTGTACGGCTTTATTAGACTATGAAGTTTAAAAACAGCTAGTGGACTTTGATCGACAGATCTGTTATTTGTTGCATTTGGTCGTGGTCTTTCAAATATAATTATTGGAAAGACACTGATTAGGTTTAATAGAAATTATACCATTCTAAGAGGTATAAAAATGTTAACGATATACTATGCTCAACTTTTGATATAGGAAAATATTGATAATTGCTACACAGTCTCTTTGTAAATATACAATAAAAATGTTTTGACTTCACACGAAGTACATATAGATATGCTATGTTTAAAACCTACACACTATAGGTGGTCACAATATGTATATGTAGTGTCATTAAAAACCTGGCAGTTTTTTTTAAAAGAAAGTACCAACTTTGCTTGACCCGTAATTGGGAACATATACACATATAGTTAATTCATTCTTTTATTTCAAAATAGGCATATCTGGTAAGAATTTTATAGATTTCAATAAATTTCCCATAATTAAATTTTACTAGTATATCTTTTTAATGAATTCTCAAAATCTGCCTTCGGTTGGCATCCTGTCGGGGGCCCCTTTTTTCCCCGGAGGGGTTTTCTTTGGGACAAAATAAAATATGATCATAAAAAAATCTTTTTAGTACTAATTGAAATTTTGGTCAAATAGTATAGAATTGAAGACCTCATGCTCTGAATACAATTTATCAGGGGAAACAAATTTCCAGGATTTTCCCGTTTATAAATAAAAGAAATAAAAAACAAGATAAAATTTCGTACCCAAAAAACTAACCCAATTTCTTGTAAAAAAAAATCGCCAAAAAAAGAAAAGTTTTCAAAATAACGTGAAAGAAAAAAACATTTAAATTCAAATTTTCTAAACAATAATAAACATTTTTTTTATTTAATTTAACACCAAAATTCAATTAAAAAGTTTAAAAGGGTATAAAAAATTGCGTGGGAAATTTCACGAAACCCGCCATATTAAAAAATTAAGTTGATTTTTTCTAAATACCTTAATTCTCGAAATTTTTTCCAATTTTTTCTTTGATTAACCAAAAAAACAACATTTCTTTTTATGACAACATAAAAAATTTTATCTTAAAACAATTAATCCCACAAATTTTCAAATTTAAAAAAACGGCAAACGAGGGGTTTGCTTAATTTCCCCCGACGTCGGGATAAAGTTACGTTAGGGTACTTTTGGTGTCGAATTTTTTTTATCCAGTTAGGGGAAACAACTTTCCAAAAATGGGGGTATGTTTTATATTTTATGAAGCTATTATTTAAAATATTTGGGGTAATTTGCCAAAATTGGGGAAAAAACAGTGCATTGTTTTTGTTAAAAATCTGAAAAATTTGGGGAAAGCATTTCTTTTGTTTGAATGTTTTTTTTTAATATTAAAAACCTTTTTGAAAAAGGGAGAAAAAAGATTAAGTATTTTTTTTAATGAAATTTAAAGCCTGTTTTGTGTTCCACGCGTTTCAACAATTCTCAAATGGATTTTTGTTTTTTTATTTTTTTCTTCGCTCTTTAAACGGCGATACATTATGCTATATTATTAAATACATTGTACATTATTTAACTAATTATCCTATCTACAGAAATTTGAACTAATTCCGAAGGCTTTTGGTTAACTTTAAATAAAATTTCCTTCTTCCCGATGGTTTAAGAGTAACAACAATGCAAGATTTGAAATTAAATTCAAATGATTTTAGAATTAAACAACAACAACGAAAAAAAAGCCCGGAAAACAAACAAACAAAAAAAAAAAAAACAAAAACAAAAAAAACCGATTTAATTAGGCGATATAATTTCACATTAAATTATTTACTTTATGATATGAATGTATTAAAACAATAATATTATTTTTGAATTTTTAAAAAGCGTGCTTTGTGCCCTATGCGCCATACAAGCAATGTACACTATTGCATGATATCTATAATGCAAGTAAGAAAGAGGTACACCTTTTTTTACTGAGTATGTTTGTAAATAAGATTCACTGAAGAACCCCATTCACGTACCTTATTAATTATCAACCATAACATTTCAGATCTTTCAGTTATACAATGACAAAGCATATGTCTTTTATTTACGTACTTGTAGTTCCTACATGTATATTTCTAGTATGTTTTGTACACACATATATTAATTACAACCTATAATTATAACCGAAAAGACTTTTAAGTCCCGATATCGAACATGTCATTCTTATGTTAAACATAGTATTTTGTCATACGAAACGATCATTATATTTTACGGGCTAATGTTAACGCAATTAATTAACGCTTTACAAGTCATGGCAACTTAAATTTGGTGTTTGGTGAATGTTGTAAGTTAACCCTTTAATGTATGTAAACGACACACTCTATGAACTATTTACTCATTATACAAAATATGAATATAATATTACGTGCAAACATCATTCTTTTATTTATCATCCAATGTATTATAAAAAAAAACTTTGTATGGAAACTATATGTATACATATATACCTAAAACATTCATTATCAACATATAATGGAGATCAGGGAGTCTGATACCTAAATCAATGAATAATGAGAAAAGAATAAAATTTTGTTTAAATTGCCAATTAACATTATCTACATGTACTTTTAAACAAAACACTAGTGTTTAGTTCAGACACCATTTTATAACATTACTATTTAAGTTGAGGCTCTGGTCAGCCAATACAGGCGTAAGAACACTAAATTCAAAGTTTCAAGAACCCATATAGAGCAAGAGGTTTTTGAACTTTTTTTTAGAACTTGGTATTTATACTTGGTAGATTTCAATAAAAGACGACCATCTTCTTACAACTGCATTTTAGAAGTATTTAGTTCTAAAGTGACAGCTGGCATGGACATATGATAACATATATATGTCCCCGGTTATAGTAAACGTTTATCGTTCACACAATGGATAGAATAAGGCAGTGATCTTTGTCCATTCATGTCTAAAAAAAAACACGCAAATATAAAAAACAACAACAAAAACAAACAAACACCTAAACCATTTTCAAAATGATGAGTTTGATACTCTTCTGAATGTTGTTTATTTTCCCTTACTGGTAAATGTTTTTACTGAATTTGATATGTATTTTTTCAATATTACAGGGATGGGTTTTCCCTCGTTTTATTGGCTCTTGTGTTGACGACCGTCCCCTGCCAGATACTGGAAGGCGATATGCCCCAACAGAACTGGTTGGAATGTTACCAGATATAGTATGAACCGCAATAACAAAACTCCATGTGTGATAACAAGTACATATTCAAACCTTTGCAGACATACCACGCCAAATTGTATGCAGCTCTTTCTTTGGAAAGTCAGCAAATGTCCGTTGGAGCCGATTTTAAGTATCACGGAAAATAGATAGAGCAGTTCATCAACTCTCTTATAGGAGTCCGGTAATTATTAATTAGTATATCTTACACTATTTTTTGTTGTCCTTATGTTGCTATGTACCGTTTCCGAAAAATTGTATGGACATTTATCATAAACACGTGATCTCTTTGACACTAATTTAATGTACGTGTAGTAATATCTATAAACATTTGAGGATTCTTTTTTCCGGAATATACCTCGTGCCCAAAAGCTGCTAGATTTATTGCAAAAGCAAGGATACTTGCATGATTATTTCATTTTTAAAAAGGCTTTATGGAGTGTGTCACCCTTACCTTGTCTGAATAATAAATTATAGCATGATTTAAACCTGCAAAAATGACATGCATTTATACAACATTATGTTGATTGTGTTTAATATACGAACTGAACATTTGTTAATTATATTCATTAAAGTTTTGTACGTCGTGGTTCGAACAAAGCGTTCAAGCCCCCTGGTGGCCCCGGGGCCCCGGGAAACCCCGTGGTCGGATATTTCCTATGACAGGGTTTTAGAGTCCGACGGGCAATACAGAAGACTGAGTCTGACAGGGAAAGAACTGCCTTCCATGCCGCCATTAATCAAATGAAAAATGGTTAATATATACTGCGGATGAATTTTAATATTTACACGTTTTTCAAATTTTATGCTTTTATACTTCATTACACTTTAAAACCGCCTTGCTCGGTGATCGTTTTATTATCCATTTGAAAAATACAAAGATACGTGTTTTAAAACGTTCTTTATCTTTAAAAAGTTTCGATGCAATTCCCTTTCGTCGTTTTTTTTTTTCAAATCTTTGGTTTTTTTAGTTTTGAAAAAATTTAATTTTCATCCTCAAAGTGAAAAGGGGTATACATTGGATTATTTTTTTTCAAGTCAGGGCAGTAAAAACACTTTTTGCAAACCCTTCATCAAGGAAGGGTTTCGTAACATCTGCTCACGGTGCCCAAAATTTCTTAGGCGGGCACAGGGTTTTAACGTTGCCCCGTAAAGAAATTTCCCTGTTTATACTTTTTAAATTTTAGAAAAAAAAAATTCATTTTTGTTCCAAAAAACACGTATTTTTTGGGAACGAATTAATTAAATGGGCCCTGAAAAAAAACCGGTAATTTCCTGCTGTACACATTTTACTAATTTTTTTTTTCTTTTGTTACATAACTGTATTTTTCTTTTTTTTTTGATATTTCAAAAAAATTTTCCCTTAAAAAGAAAATTTTTTTTTTACTTAAAGATCGGGGTATACATTTTGTTAGAAAATCTTCATTGTCATAGTCCCTTTAAATAGGATTTGTTTTTTTTGAAAAACTCCCCTTTGTGAGACCTGTCAATGAAGCACAAAAAAATGTCCATATCCATTTACTATTACAAAAAAACCATTTTGTAAAAAATTTAAAAAGTTCATGGCGTTTTTTGCTCGAATTTAAAAATAATACCCCCAATTTTTAAACATATGTAAACAGGACCCCAAAAAGGGAAATATCCAATTTGAAGTTTGATGTTCTTTTTTGAAACTGTTCTCAATTTATATTTTTTTGCTTATAATATTTTTTTCTGGGGTTTTGAGGAAGCGTACGTCGTAAAAAACCGACTTTTATCACAAACCATACTGGGATTCAACTCTTGATTTCCCCGGGACAGGGAAAAAATTCCCCCAAAACCTTATCATTTTGGTCAGCCCCCTTTTTTTGGGCCCAACGGCGAGCTTTTTTCCCAGTTGGCCCTTTTTGAAAACTGGCAAACCCCGGTGGGTCGACTGACACGAAATTTTTGGTGGCGGTAGTGGGATTTTTTCTCTAGGGCAGTTATTCGAGCAATTATGTCTCGTTGTCGCATACGCGAAAAAATCCAACCCTTTACAGCACAGGAACATTTTAATCTTGAACTTCCCATGGGGGCCCACACGTTTGGGTGGGGGGGCAAAATGTAAAGGTCAAAATTTCTGCTGCACATGATCCTGTTTTTTTCCCTTTCCACCATATTTGGGTTTGTTTACATTTGGGGATTTCCGAAGAGACGGGCCCTCGTTTTTTGGGGTTGTAAAACCCTTCAAGAACTACCCACCGACAATGGGAGAACACGCGGGCACAAAGACCTATGGAGGGTTTTCCCCTTTCAATATAGAAATTTTGACGGGTATCGTAGTTACTGGACACGATTTTGGTTAGATATAAAGCTTCTCCAACTTGTCCCCTAGATGGCGACCATTTTGGGGGACTCCATATCTACATTTTAAATTTTCGAAAAGGCCCAACGATGGGGTATCAGTTGCACGAAGGGGTAGAAAGAGGGTTAAGCACCAGAAAGGGGGTATTGCGGGAGCAAGAGCAACTAGGGCATTTGGTGGAAGCCCGCCCCAAACAAGGGCTTGTCACTTCAGCAAGGGCAAAAGGGAGGCAACTGAAATTTGATTGGTCCTCGATTTAGAGCACCACCTGCGGAGCCAAGAACTTTTGAGGGCAAATATGGTAAAAATGGTTTGGCGCTAAAATTTGAAAAAGATCGGGGTAAAATACGAGGGTTGTTTACGAATTCAAAAGAAAATAGCAAAACCCAAAATTTTTGGTGACTTTTGGCCCAAAAAATTTAATGCTCCGCCGTTTTTGAGGGTTTCCAAACATCGGGACTTTGCTAGGTATACGTTTGTTTGGTGGTGTTATGGGTTTTTGATCCTATTATTTGACCCAAGGGGTGAAAGAGGGAATTTTTTTCCCAGTTTCAAAAACCCCACTTCCTTTTTTTTGCCTACTTTGGACTACCCTAGCCTGAAATTTAAATGATTTGCTGAGGACCCCCGGCACAAAACTCATTTTTTCTTTGGACGGGAAACTAACATTAGTAATTGGGCTTTTATTCCTGTCAGAGTTTTTTTTCACGAATGAAGAGAAGGTATTTTCCCCTTATTTTTTCCCGAATTTTAAAAGTCAAAAATCCCCCAAAGTGGGTCAATTTCCAATGTTTCAACCACAACGTGGAAAAAAAGCATTCAGGATCCTTTCCCGGGGCTTTCCCGGTTAAGGGACAGTAAGCGGACTTTTAAATACCCCGGAACATTTACCGAAAATTGCATTAATAGTACACACTTCCTATAGATTCAACGCTAACTTTATTGGAATCAAATCTCCGAAGAATTTAACGACAGAAGCGATTTGTTTACTGCTGTTTACTCATGTGGAATAATTTTGCCCAAAACATTTTTGATTCCTTTAAATCAAATCCAATTTTCATTCAAGCCATGTAATGCGGTTTTTTTTAAAATCGAGGGAAAAAAAATTTCCAAAAACTCTTTGGTAAAACCTAAAAAAAAGGGAAGGGATTTGGGTAATATGGAAAAGGGGAAACAATTCAATGATTTTTCTATCAAAAACGTCAGAGTTTCCTTCCATTGCTCGAAAGTCCCCGGTATCACCATGGACCCCCAAGCATTTTCGAAGCCCAAACGGGCCCCCCAAAAAAACCAAAGTATAAAAAAAATTAAATTAAAAAAATTTTTAAGCTTGTTTTAAAAAAATATCGCGCTGTGTAATTATTATTAGAGAAAAACCAAAATTTTTTTAAAATTTACCGAAATGATTAATGAGTTTTTATTTTTAAATTTTTTTAGAAAAATTTTTAAAGGGGGCTTTTCTTTTTTTTTCCCCTTAATTTTGAAGAAAAAATCCCTGACAACCCTAATTGTTTTAATTAAACCCCAAAAAAAAGTTTGTTTTATAATCAATTAAAGCAAAAACATTAAAGTCTTCCAATTTATAAAAGTCTAAATTTTTTTAAACGGGAAATAATATATCGGGAAAGCACCTGACAAAAAAGGTTTTTAAAAGAAGTAGAAATTTAAAACCCAAATTTTTCAATGCTTTTTTATTCTTATAAAAGTGTGCGTGTGTCTTTTCCCAAAAAAACAATTTAAAACAAATGTTTGAAATTTTAAGCCATCGATTTTTTAAAATGGGTATTATAATTTTTCGACCACCAAAATATGCCAAAAACCCTTTGTTGATAAACAATTTTTATATGTTTTTTTTTAATTAGCAACACAGATGTGGATTCAAAAATACCGGGATCAGCTTGAGCACCGGGGAATTTTTTAAATTTTAGAAAGATTTTAATTTAAAATTAAATAAGATCCGATTTTTTCTGACTTTTTTTTTATATTTTTTGGCCTTTAAACCCACAACATGTTTACTGCCCTTTTTTCAGTATAAAAAGGGATTTTACTATTGTATTTTTTTATTTTTTCCACAAACAGAAATTTCTGATTTATAATTTTTTATTTTATCCAGTCAGCACTTTTTTAAGGTCATGTGAGCAAAATATCAAGCAGGGGTGTCCTTTCTGAGAAAGTTTGTCCCTAGTTTAAAATGCTGTCATTGTAGGAAAAAAAAATTACGAGGCTGCCTATATGACGGAAAAAGCTCTGAAACTTTCTACATTTTTTACAAAAAAATCGAAACTCCCCCTTTTTTTTTTTTTAATTCGTATTGTACCCTTTTTTTTCTCAATTGAGGGGTTTTATAAACATCGGGAAAATTTTTTTCTGATGACAGGAAAAAGTTTCATCGAAAAAGTATTATTGGCACGCAGTTTCAGGGGCAAAACAAGATTTTACTACGACAAAATTTTCCTGTTTTAAAACAAAAATTATTTCTTTCAAATTCATAGACATAAAAAGCAGGTTTTAAAAATTTATCATAGAAATTTTTTTTAAAAATTTTAAATGAGCTTTTGATTTAAAAAACAATTGTGTCCCGTGTGACACCTGTTAACAAAAACTGCTGTGATTATTTGCGGAAGTAAGCAGATACAAACCCGTCCCATACTTACGGGGTGATAAAATTTTTTAAAACTCACGACTGACAGGGCAGTTTTTAAAAAAAATTTGGGAAACTTTAAAAGTTGGGATTTAAAAAATGTAAGGCCCGGTTTTTGAATAAAGGGTTTTCATAAAAAATTTTTAGTCTTACCGTTTTTCAGAAAATTTTCGACCTATTTTTTCTTGCAAAAATCCATTTAAAATAACCCCTTTTTTAAAGTAAAGGAAAAAAGTAAGTCAAGAAAAATAGAAATTTAAAAAGCATAATTTGGCAAAAAAAAGCCCTTTGGGGTTTAAAAATTTTCAAAACAAAATGGAAAATTTTACCCCCATAATTTAAAAATAAAAAACGTTTTTTAAAAGTTATGGGTTTTTCAAAATTGAAAAAATTTTTTATAAAAAAGAATTTTTAAAAATAGTAAAAGTTTTTCAAGGAAAAATTTCATTGAAACTTTTAAAAAAAAATTTCAAAAGGGCGGAAATTTAAAAAAATTGGGGTGGGAAAAAAATTGACACCCGTTTTTAAAATTTTCCGGGCAATATTGTTTTTATATAAACCTTTAAAATTTAGTTTTCTGTGAAAAAATTACCACCTTATCAAAAAACCAAAAAAGGAAATGGCATGACCTTTAAATTAAAAAGGCCCGGGAAAATTTTTGTCTCTCTCTCCCTAAAAAGAAGGGAAAAACCTGTAAAGCGTGTATGTTGGGGGTTTCAAAAATCAAAAATTTTCCAATTCAACAAAGCCAACGTGCAAAAGTTTGTGGTCGAAAAGGTCGAAAAAACTTTTTATAAAAATCACAACGTTTTTTTAAAAATGTTGTTTTTTTTTGCTTTACCCTTTTAATTAAAAGGGTAAAAAAAAGCCCAATTTTTGGGTTTTGTTCTCCTAACATAGAAAATAGGAAAAATTAAAAAAATTTTTTTAAATCCCAAATTAAAAAAACTAAAAAAGGATTTTTTACTCATAATTAGAAAAAAATAAAAACCCAAATACAACTTTTTAAACCCCTTAAAATGTTTTTTAAAAAACTAATTTTGGAAAAATAAAAATTTTTAACTAAAGAGCCTTTGCTGTCTTTTAAAAAAAGGGAAAATTACATAAAATTTCTTTCACTAACATCAAAAAAACAGCCTTGGAAAAAAATTTCAAAAAAGTAATTACACACGCGAAACAGATTTTCCAGCTACATTTTAAAAAATAACAAATTTATTTTCCCTTGTAAAAAAGGAAAAAAATAAAAAGGTTTTTGGGAATTTTAAAAAAAATTTAAAAAAAAAAAAAATAACAAAAAAAAAGGGTTAAAAGATATATCATGAAAAATCGGGTCCTCATTCATTTTAAAAAAAAAAAAAAATAAATAAAAAAAGTCAAATTTTTTATTACGTGTACGGAAATTTTTGAAAAGAATTTTCGACTTAAGGGAAATTTCCAAGCAATGACAGCCTAAAATTGGGAATTTACCGTTAAAAAAAAACTAAACTAGCCTTTACATGTAAAATGAGGTTATTCGGTTTGGCAATACAAGGGTTTCCCCTTAAGGCGTTTTGAAGGTCAAACCCAATTTTTTTTCAGCTGCCATTTTGACGTCTGTTTTTGGAAAAAAATTTAAAAGCAAGCGCTTTTGGAAAAATAATTTATTTTTTTAATGAAAGTGCGGAAGGAAGGGACCGCAAGACATTTTAAGGGGCGGGTTTGAACCGGCGACAAATTTTTTGGAAAAAGTTTAAATAATACCTATGGGGGGAGAAGGCATTAATTTTGGTTTAAATTTAAAAACCCTTAAAAAATTTTTGAACAATTAAAGACACCCAATTGTTTTAAAATAATCTTTAAAAATTTTAAAACAACAATAAAAAGTTGCTCAATGAAATGAAAATAAACAAATATTGGGCATTTGTAAAAAACAACATTTTAAAAATTTTTATTTTTAAAAAGAATTAATGAAAGTAACCCTTTTTGGGCCAGTCATTTTAATTTTAGGGATGGGTTTTACTTTTTAAAGTGTTAAAACGTTTGCTATTTTGATGATTAGATTAAAAATTTTAATGATAAAATTTTAAAATGAACTTTTAAAAAATCTGGTTGTTTTTTATCTTATTTTTAGACCTAAATTTTATTTTTTCTTAAAACTTAAATTTTATTTAAAAAAACGTTTCTCCCATTAATCACGTGACTTTCACGAAATTATTTTATTTTTTAAAAAAATCATTTTTAGTAACAAATGGTGATAACACAGACATACAGGTAAAAAAGTGAATTTTGGGCGGCAGTGATAAAGTGCAAAAAAAGTAATTTTTTATGAAAAATTTTCGGGGTTTTTAACCCGTAAAAGGGGGCCCGGAAACGTATTGGGTACAAAGAGAAAAAATAATAAAAAAATCTTTGTGTTTGATGCACTGAAAGGGAAATTTAAAAAATTAATTTATCGTAGTAATGAAAAGGCAAAATTGATTTCAGCTAAATAAATATTTTTTTGAAGTGCCATAAAAATATTTTATTTTATGCAAAACACCACTTTTACAGGGGAGAATTGCATTGTTTTATGCTAATTAAGGGAATATTATTTTTCATAGTCACTTTGCAAATTTTTCGATGATCGGTAATTTAAATTTGGGGGCGGGTTTAAATTTTCGGATGCTGGGAAAAAAACCATACGGATTCCAAAAAATGGTTTACAACCCGGGATTAAAATTATAAAGGGGAGAATTAAAGGGAGAAATTAAAAATTATATTTACTTTCTTAACAAGCCCCCGATGACCCAAAGGGTTTTAAAATTTTAAGTTAGTTTCAAATTGGAAAAACTGGTAGGTCGATTTAAATTTAAATTTTTTTGTTTTTTTTTTGGGTTTTTTTATTTTTAACACTTTTTTTTTGCAAAATTTGAACCGTTTTCAAATTATAAAAAAAAAAGTGCTAAAAAATGAAAAAAACGATTTTTCAACTTAAAGGTTTTATAAAAATTTTTAAAAAATATAATAAAAAAAAATTTAAAAGGGGAAAAACTACCAAACCCCAGGAAAATTTGTCCCAAAATTGAACTTCGCCCCACTAAATTTTAGGGTTTAAACCTTTTGTCCAATACTTAAAAACTAGGCCATTCGGAGGCCCGTATTTAAAATTTAAAAAATTATACATGGGGGTTATTTTTTACTTTACCCAAAAAAATCGTTAACATTTTAAACATTTAAAGTTTTATAAGCAAACGAAACAGCTCCCGAAAATTTATTGGTCTCGGGTAAATATTTCCAAACAATACTTGCTTATTTTAAAAATGAAAAAACATTTCTTTACAAAAATTGCAACAAGTTTGTTCATTTGATGTTTTTTTATAACTAACATAAATTTATTTCTAAAACCCCAGCAAGAAAGATATAATTGTGGCAAGTAAAATGAAAATGTTTTATGAATAAACAACTAACTTTTTGTTCCCCTTTTCTTTATATCAAACCCTTTAACTATATTTTTTTTTATATATATAATAAATCATTTTTCTATCCGGCCACTTGATGCTTTACATCAAAAAATTTTTACTTTTACACTAATATATAAAAAACACGAAGGGCTTACAGGAAATTTGAATATCCGGAAAATTAACTTTAGGAGTTAAATTTGCACATTTTTTATCTAACGAAACTTTGTCGATTTAATTTTTATCTGAAAACTACAATTTTTTAATTTAGTTATAAAAGTAAATACGACTTCCCCCATATCGTAAAAAAAAAATGCGAGTAAATTTTAAGACTTTATTTTTTAACCACTTTTACTGACACTTAGAAAAACATTTCTTTAATCATACTCAATATTACTTGGGTTTCACAGGCGGGGCAAGTAAAAAAATGTTGTTAAACATGTCGTCAACTACTTTTTTCAATAATTATAAATGCGTTTCAATAAATACCAATTTAAAAGATTCGACGAAGCAAAAAAGCAATAAATTTAAATCCCTTAACATTTAATTTCTTAATCAAAAAAGTCTTTTATCCAAAAATTTTTTTATTTTTTGAACATTTCAGGTAAACAGTATCTTATTTTCTTAATGCCTTACATTTTTTGAAAGGTGGTAGGCGAAAAATATTTGAATTTTTAAATGTTTCCGTCTGAAATGCAGAAAAGAAAATACAACAAAAAAGAAACAACAAAAAAAAAACCCCGGGAAATATTCTAAAAATTCAATTTTGATGCGACAATTTGTTAACTGGGAAAATGCATTTCGAAAAAGATCCAATGGAATCTCTTGCTAAATAAATTCAACTATTATATTTTTTTCTTTAGTATCGTTTATTTTAAAAAGTAAAATCGTTGAAAAATGCTCTTTTACCCTTTAGAAAAATGCTAATGAAAAATTTTAATTAATGTTGGAAGTAAAATGATTTTTTTGTATTGGAGAATGTAAAGGGGGAATGTACAGGAAAATAAGTTGTCTTATAGAAACAATATAAGATCTCATTTAAACCAAATACCCCTGAATTTTATTTTAACCCAAGCCCGTGAACTAACAGTTTAATTAAAACAAAAATTGAGCAAAAAAAAACTCATCGTCTTTCCGTAAAAGGGTCGTTTGGATTTGCGACTAGAAGTAACTTCATTTCAACCTAAATTAGCTATAGAACCTATGTCTTTAAACAAAAACGTTTTTTTGGGGTTAACAAAATGAACTAAATTATTTAATTTACAAACCGAGCAGAAAAATGTATCTTTCAACCTTCTCTTATTGAAACATAAAAAACCCTAGATGTCATGAAAACTTTTTTTCCGTTTATAATTATTTATTAAACTTTTTTCTTTTGTTTTTTTTTATTTCAAAAAGGGCTTTTAAATGAATCGTGCCCTTTTTACAAAATTTTTAAAAATTGATTCATAAATTTTACAAAATTGTTTTATCACATTAATTCGCTTTTTATTCGATGTCTTCAGATTAAAAATGATATTTAAAATGATATAAAACGGGTTTTAAGGGGATCTAAAACCCCCTTTTGTTAAATGAATAACTTTTCAATGTAAAAAAAAATGGCTTTTTTCAAACCCCTGGCATAATAAAAAGAAAAAAAATAAAAAAAAACAAATTAATTCCCAAGAAAATTAATATTTTGTTTTTAAAAACCGCCCTATAAGTCCATGTAAGACCTTCTAATTTTTCCTTTTGTTTGTTTTTTATAAAGGGGCCCTTTAAATTTTTTTTTTTTTTTTGATATTTTGGTTAAAAATCCCAATAATAATTTTTACAATACCCCTCATCGCATGAAAAAAACGGAGATTTTTTATCCCAACATTTTTCTTTGTTTGACAAATAAATGGTTTTTATACAGCTTTAAATATTATGCATTCCCCTTGATTTTATTTTTTAATTTGACAAACCAATTTCATGACAAGTATTTAAAATTGAGAAAAATTTGCGAAAGTTTTTTTCTTTTTTCCCAAAAAAAAGGAAAAGACAAACCGAGGGTTATTTATTGCGTTTTATTAAAATTAAAGTATTGAGCATTAAAACTATTTTGGGTTATCACTATATTTTTTTTCGAATTGACTTCTTCAGTAACATTTGCGTAGAGTTTTTCCTATCGCGTTTTTTTTATCTATTCGATATCGATTGGGGAAATACATTTTCCCCTTTTCTTTTTCGGTTAACATGGGCCTTCTAAAAAAACATTTATCTTTTTATTTTTTATTTTCTGTAAATATAAAATTTAAACTTTTCTGCTTCTTTTTTTTCCATTTCGAAAGATGTTAATACGTATTTCCTTAAATCCTTTCCCTATAAATCGACTTCATATTTGGGTTTTTTTCCCTTTTTTTAACCCCTTTCCTTCTTTTAAACTTAGCAAAGATTAATATTCTTTTTAACAGTTTATCTTCCGTTTCTTAATATATTTCTCCAGAAATATAGATTTTTGTCCACATTCATTCAAACCTGTTGTTCTTCATTTTTTTAAAAATATTTTATCGGCCCCGCACTCCTTTTTTTCTTTCTTCTGTTTGGGTTCCGTGTTTAACGGCCCTTTAAACTCATACAAAATTAGTTGATCCAAATTTTTTTTTTTTTTGTTGTTTTATGTTAAAAAGTTCAAAAAAAAAGTCGGAATATTAGTAGAATGCTTAATCTCATGAAAATTACATCAAAACCTTTTGTTAAACTTTTCCCTAAAGACTCAGTCAATCCCAGTCTGCAAATATTAATTTTGTGTTTTTTTGGGTTTTTTAAAAACTCCGTTTTTCTTTTTTTAGTAGAAACCCCTAATTTTATAAATCGCTTAATTTCCCTTTTTTTCTGTAGGACTTTGTGGGCCCCATTATTCTTATAAAATTTTATTAATGTATATTTGTTGGTTTGTTGTAGAAAAGACCCCAAAATCTACCTGGTTTGTCTGATTTTTCTTTCTTTAGACTTTGATCTAGAGTGCCCCTTTCCTTTTTAATTTTTTTCCCTCCGTTCGACTTGAATTGAACGGGGTTTTTTTTCTTTATTAAAAACTAAAATTAATTTCCCATTTTTCGGAATCTTTTTGAAATGGGGCCCCTGTTTCTATATTCGTTTCCCTATCTCTATGAAAAAAGATTTTTTTAATTTCTTAATATTTTATTCATGGTATACAGCAACCTTAATTTCCGTTCTTGAAAGTAAATATGAAGAAAAACGATATTCTAATTCGGGTTGACTTTTAAATAAAGGGTGTTACATGGGGAATAAAATAACTGATTAATTTTTCAAATTTTCCAAAAACTAAAAAACAAAAATTTTGTGAAGACTTTTTAAAAAAGATATTTAAAAGGGGGACGTAAATATTTACTGAAATTTCTTAAATATGTAAAATTACTGTATTGTAATAAAATTTTGATAATGAATTACAACTGAAATAGCTTAAATTTGATGTAATTGGGTTTTCTTGGCAATGTCAGTAATGTGTTTACAAATTGCTTTACCATATTAACGTTATTTGAATGTATTTTTTTTACGGACCGTTTTTTACTTTTTTATTTCATAAATCTTTGAATATAATTTATTTTAAAAAATAGGTATTAAAAAAATTATATGTGTCAATTTTTTTGGTCCATATAAAAAATTGCTTTATATGTGTGGGAAAAAAAATGGAAAAAAAATATGAACAGGTTCTAGCAAAAATTTTTTTTCTTCACAAAATTTTTTAGCTAATCAATAAAAAAACTGATTTCTACTTTTAAATATTTCTTATCTTTTTTAAATATATATAAAAATCTTTAAATTTTATCTACTGTTTTCCGTACAGTGGGGTGGGGGGTTTTTTGCTTTTGGGTATTTTTTTTGGGATTTTTCATGGGGGAAAGAGGGTCAAAAATTTTAGAGGCAGTTTATCCCCGGTTAAAGGTTTAAAAATTTTTCCCAGTTGCTAGGAAATAATTACGGGGTGGAAAAAATCCGGGAATTTTTTGAGAAAACCGACGAGATCTATAAAACAGTGTTTTTAAAGCAGTTTCTATGGAAGGAAAAAAGAAATACAATGGTCGATTTTCAATAAAAATTTAAAAAAAGACAAAGGATTTTTAAATTCACTTTTTTGGTTCGGTAAGACCCCACTCCAAGTTTTTTTTTTTAAAAGCCCTTTAATGTTAAAAATTTTCTCACTTTTTTTATCCAGTGAACAATTAGGAAGGATTTTTAAATAAAAAAAAAGCGGGGGTCACTTTTAATTTTTGCGATCCCAAGACCTTTAAAAAGGGAAAAAAAATTTTATTAAAAATTAAATAAGGGTTTTATTTTGATTTCCACCCTTTTTTCGTTTTGGAGGGAAACATAATTCACTTGAATTTTTTGAATGCGAAGTCATTGGTCTTTTTTAACGAACAAAATAATGGTTTAAACTTTTTGTTGAAATTAAAAATAAAAATTTTTTTTTTTGCAATTAAAATTTAAAAAAAAATTTGGGGTTAAAAGGGGTCTTTTTCGTTTAACCGCCTTTCGGGTACTTTTTTTTGGGGTTTGGTTTTCCGAAGAGGGAGACGGGAAGCCCCAAAAATTAGGCCCCCGTGGGCATATTTTCCAAGGACTGGATTTAAAATAAGACGTAAAATACAGAAAAATTTCTCTGATAAAAGAAGGTTTGAAACTTCATAGTTTATCAACCAAAATGAAATCGGAAAAACCAACTATTTTTTAAAAAAATTTTTTCTTAAAATTTTTTTCCAGTACCCCAGAATGACCACACTAAAAACCAAAAATTTGGGTTTATAACCGATTTTTAAATTCCCCAAAACTAATATTTAAAAAAAAAAAAACTTTTTTCTATAGGAACGACACATTTAAATGTTTAAAATTTCACACCCCTTTTTTGAAATTCCAAAATTTTAAAGTACTGCCTATTGAAACAATGAGAAATTGGGACTGCAAAAACAGAAATTTAAAAAAAAAACCATTTCCCGATTTTAGTAAAATTTTTTTTCCTAAATGACAATGTGGTGAAATTATTTTTATTCCCAAAATATTATATAATTTTTTAATTTAAAAAATAATTTAAAAATCTTTTGTGTTCGTTTTTTTTACAAAATTTTTTTAGTATTAAAGTTGACAATATGGGACTTTTAAATTTTTTTTTACGTTTTTAAAATTTTTATTTAACAATGTGTTTAAGTGATGTTTCCCCCTTTGAAAAAATTTGCAATTTTGAAAGTATTTAAATTATTCATTTTATTCAATTTTTAAAATTAAAAACAATTAAAGTTGTTAATTAGAGCTAATGATATTCCCACATAAATAAAGAATAAGTTTAACCCATGGGGCTTACTTCCATTTGACGGGGCAGTTTTAAAACGTTTTTCCCAAACTTCATCAAAGGGGGGTTGTTATCAATTTGCTCACGGTTTGGGCCAAAAAATTTTTTTTGGGTTTGGCCCCAGGGGCTACCTAGCCTGGGGGTGTAGTTTTTTTTTCTTATATAACAAAATGCACTTATAAAATGTTAAAATTTACTTTGGGGGGTAGATTTTTTTGTGTTAAAGTAAACTTTGGGCGATCCATCCATTCAAAAAAAACTTGGGTTTAAAAAGGGTTTTTTTAAATCTAAATTCGGTAAGAAAAAAAAAAACGACCGCTTTTTTATTTAAACTATTTTTGGGTTTTTTTACACACTCCTATTTTAAAACAACATCGGGCCTCTCACTTTTAAAAAAAGTTTAAAAGGAAAAAGAAAAAAAGGAATCTATATTTTCGTGTATTTTGAAATCAACCCTACTTGCTTTTTTTTATTACCCATAAATTTTAAAAAATTACATATTGCTTTTTGCAACGTGAAGAGGATTTTTCGTATGATAAATCCCAGATTATCTCTTCCCCCATTGGGGTCCAAAACTTGATTTCGAAATGGTTTATCCGGTTGAATCTATCATTTTGGGGCTTTAATCATTTCTTTTTTAAAAAGGTAATGGTTTTTTAACGACCTTTGGGCCATTTTTCAAATTTGGGTAGCAGGGGGGAATCAGCTAAAAGAGAAAATAGGAGAAGGGAGCACACTCTTCACGAAAGAGAGTATTCGAATGGTTCTTACAAGGTGTCGTATACGAGACATAACAGCTCCCACTGCGATGGTCCAATTCAACTTAGAGAGATACCACGGAGGTCCGCACAATTGGGTTGGTGGGCAGATGTCTGGTTTAAATACAGCAGCTCATGACCCCGTATTTTTTCTACACCATGCTTTCGTAGATTATATTTGGGAACTATTTCGTATTCGGCAAGCGAGATTTTGTGGAGTGAACCCGTCGACTGACTATCCTCCTACAATGGGACTTCATGCAGCAGAGCGTCCGATGGATGGTTTTCCACAATATAGAAATGTTGACGGATACCGCAGCTACTGGACACAGTTCTGGTACAGATACGAGCGTTCGCCAACCTGTTCAATGTGGCAGCCATTTTGCGGAAGTCCATACTTACGATGTGACATGGCACGTCAACGGTGTGTCTCTATGGCCAGGATGGGACCTTTTCTCCTTCCCTTTGAGCTGCGGGTTTTGGGAGTTTCTTTTGCGGCTAAATTGGGCCTAGCTCCCAGCATCAGCAATGGAAAGAAACGGTGCACAGGCAGCTATTTGGTTTTTAAACGGGACCAATTTTTTGTGGCGCCCCCTTTCCGACCCTTTAGAACACAAAAATTAGACTTAGTATGGGACTGAAGAAGAGGAGATCACCCAAAACCAAAAATTTGGGAAAAAAAGCCCGGGACATAAAAGTAAAAGGGAAAATTTCATCAAATTTACCCCCAGGGAATTTTGTAGTTGGTCCTTTTTCCCAAAAAGAAACCAAATATTGGGGCCAGACTGAAAACCCAATCCAACAATTTTTTTCAGGGGGAGGATAATTGGTATTGACAAGATTTCCAAAACCCCAAGGAAAAAACCCAAAATATCATTACTTTCTTTTTTCTAAAAAAATGAAAACTTTTTGCCTCGCCAAACTAAAATGAGAAAAATTTTAACGGATGTTCTGATTTATTTCCAAAGCTCAGAACCGTTTATTATTAACGATCACCCCAAATTTTTGGAAATGTGGGCTTTCACCCCCTTTTAAAGGTTCTTTACAAAATTTTTTTGGAAAATCCATTTTTGAATTTTTCAAAAACAGAAGAAACCATTACTAAAAGCACCCAAACAAACCCGGGGCCCTTTAAATTTTCTTTTTAAATTTAAAATTTTTCCAAAAACAAAGATGTATAAAGATGAACCCGGGTGGCAATGCAATTATTTTTAACAGTCTGTCGGCTTGAATTACAATGGTGATTTCTCGGGGCTACCCCCTTATTGATCGAAAATTTACCAGTAGTTTCTAAAACAACCACATTTTTTTAAAAATCACCAGAGAAAAAAAACCCTTTACCGAGGTAGTTTTGTCTGCTTTTTTCTTTCATGGGGGAAACTTTGTGGGCAGGCGTATTGTTTCGTTCCCAAAAAACGTAACCCCCAGAAATTTTTAAACCCTGTTTTTAGGGGCACTGAAAATTTTTAAGCCAGGACCAAAAAGTATACGGACGGACGACAGGAAACCCTGGGCACGTTTTGGCAAAAGGGGTAATATCTGGAGGGGGAGTGCAAAAATGGAAAATTAAGAATCCTTTTTTTATTTTCTGACGATGATAAGGCACCGTGGTTTCCTGGCAACGATGTAAATTTTAACCCAAACCATTTCCTTTTTAAATTTTAAAACTTTAAAAATAAAAATTTTTCGGTTTTTTTTCTCGGAAAAAAGCTTTCCCCAAATTTTATCAAATTAAATTTAAAATTTCAATTTTGACAAAATTTTAAAAAAATAATTGTGGACAGAAAATATCATGTTTTTTTTTATTCATCTGATTGTTTTATTTTTTTTTTTTATTTGTAAAAAAAAAAGTTACATTTTTTTTTTTATGATATCTTTTTTCATTTTTTAACCAAAATAAAAGTATTTCCCGGGGCGGAAAGAAGATAAAAAGTGAGTGAGGTTGGGACAACCCCCCCCTTTTATTAACTGGTTAGAATTCCAAAATAATTTAATATTCATATGTTTTTTCCCCCATTTGGTGCCTCTGTCTCCACATTCTTATAAACCATTTTGCTTGTGTTTTTGAAGCAAAAGCTTCCAGTCCTTTCAAAATGTGATTTTCTACAAAAATGGGCACATGACCGGCCCCTTTTTCTATACTTTTCACTGAAAAGTAAAAACTTTTTCTTTGTAGGGGCTGCTTTAAGTACTCTTTATAGTGCAGGTTTTTATATTTTTAAAAGGATGGAGTTTACCAATTATTATTTTAAATATTTAACCCAACTGGGGGTTTTACCCCATTTAACTTTTTAAAAGCAAGGTTTTTATTTCGTTTGGGTCATATTTGGGAAAAGTGTATTTCTGCAAAAAACATGAAATGGGCCCCGGGAAAAATTTAACTAAATAACTCTATCAAAAAATTGGGTATTATTTAAGCAAAAAGTGAAAATTTCCAAACACTGAAAAAGTTTATATGTTTTAAAACCGTAAAAATTTCCCGCTTTTAAGAATACCCGATGGCAATTTAAATTTTAGAACAAAATATTTTTAAAATTCCCGGGTTAAAATTATCAAAAATTTTATTCAAGGGAAATAGTACATAAATTTCAAAGTTTTGGAAAAAAGAAATCAAAATTTTCTTTCAAAGTAAAATGTAAAATTTTCCAAAATTTAAATTTTTCCCGCCCACAAAGATGTGTTTTTATATCTATATATAAAAAAAATACATTATATTTTATATA